>NC_069070.1:105040457-105346082 GCF_025698485.1 Gossypium arboreum | reverse complement strand
TTTATTTACGTTTGAAGTTTTGGGTTTTTAAATGTAATAAGGCTGCTTAATTATTTTTGATGGTTTTAATATGTATTACTAAGATAGGTATTACTTATTTTAACTGTTAAAATTGGATAGCTTTAGGGCGCGTTTTCAAAAACAATAATTGATTTCAAAATAACACGACAACAAACAAAGCTTCAGCACTGAAATTATTTTCCAAAATTAATCATTTTTCCTAAAAATGACTTAATCAAATTGGTTTCCTAAAAATATCCATGACGTTAAGGTGTGGCAATGGCGGTATGCATGTCTAGGATTGGATCCGAAGGGAGCTTGGTACTTAAGCATTCCGATGGACTCACCACCTCTTTTCCGATTTCCTACCTGGTGCACAGCTTCTATTCACTTTAACCTATAATGAAATTGTCTTTTAAAACACTAAGTAAGTTTTTCAGGATCAACAATATAAAATATTTTGAACGCTTCGATGTGGCATGTTGGATCCGGTCACAACGTCTGGGCCGGGTGTGGGGTGCTACAGTTTGATTCTTTAACCAAAGAACCAGCCCCTTTGAAAGAGAAAGTGAAGGACATATTGATGGGTTCTACTGCGGATCCTTTTGAGAATGTTAAATTCATCGATACTCTACTTCGCCTTGGTGTTTCCTATCACTTTGAGGATGATATCCAAAACCAATTGGAAACCATTTTCACTTCCCACCACAATCTTTTAGCGAAAATCACCATGAGTTGAACTCCACTTCAATTTTGTTTCGAGTTTTCAGACAATATGGTTTCAAGATGTCTTGCGGTAACCATAACACCATTGATAAATGAATTATCTATAAAAGAATAGCTATGTGAATCAGATGTTTTCAACAAATTCAAGGACACTGATGGTAAGTTCAAAGAAACCTTGATCGACGATGTTAGGGGAATGCTAAGCCTATATGAAACTGCCTATCTTAGAGTTCACGGGGAGGATATATTAGAAGAAGCCCTTGCATTCACCAAGATACACTTGAAGTCATTGGAAAACAAGTCGAATCCTCATCTTGCGAAGCAAATAGCAAATGCCCTTGATCAGCCATTGAACAAATGCCCTCCAAGACTAGCCGCAAGAACCTATATCTTTTTCTATGAGGAGGAGGACTTTAGAATTGAGACCCTTCTTAAGTTTGCAAAGCTAGACTTCAATCGAGTACAAGTACTTCATAAACAAAAGATAAGCCAAATCGCAAGGTTAAAATAATTAGAAAACATTTCTTATCAATTTAAGGATTGATTTCCTGATGACTTTTGTTGCATTTTAAGGGGAATTTTGTATTGCAGGTTTTGGGAGGACAGTAAGCTCTCTGAGCTTTCTTATGTAAGGGAGAGATATGTGGAGGCCTACACATGAAGCAATTCCCTATTTTATGAACCTTGCTATGCACAGGGGCGAATATTTCTTACCAAGATGACACTACTAGTATCAATTTTAGATGACACATTTGATGCATACGGGACACCTCAAGAGCTTCAATGTCTCATAGATGCATTAAAGAGGTCATAAGTCATTTCCATCTACTAGAGTGAATGTTCACTCATTTTAATTCATCAACAATGAAACCAGCATAATTTCATAATTTTTAGATGTGAGATAATTAGTGCTATTGATGAGTTGCAAGATTACACAAAAGTTATTTGCAAGGCTGTGCTAGTTTTTTTTTTATGAAATAGCTGAGGAGGTTAAGAAGGAAGGAAGATCTTCTAGTGTCCCTTATGCAAAAGATGTTGTAAGATCAATTATATCAATAGCACACATTTCCCTCATGGTTTTTGTATATTTAACAATATATGAGTATCTCTTAATGTTTTAACATGTTTTTCTTTTTATTCTAATTGACCATATAATTAGCTCATTAGACTAGTGAACAACTATCAAGCTGAGGTGAAATGATCCCATGATGGTTATGTACCAATATTTGAGGAGTACATGAGCATTGCAACAAAGACGTCCACTTATGATTCATCGATAACAATATCATTTATAGGAATGGGAAAAATGGCAGCGATAGAAGCATTTAAATGGCTGCGAAAGGAACCCAAAAGTATGAAGGCTTTAGATGTTATAAGTCATTTCATGAATGATATAGTGTCGCATAAGGTATGCAGTTAATAAAAACATCTCTTTGAATTTGTACTATAATAACCTTATAAAATTTTAACTATTAATTCAATGGTTGCTCATTCTAATTGAAGTTCGAGCAGTTGAGACATCATTGTCCATCTAGTGTGGAATGCTACATGATCCAACATGGCCTTTCAAAGAAGCTTACTCTTAAAGACTTTGAGAAAATCCTGGAGGATGCATGGAAGGATTTAAATAAAGAATGCATGAGACCAACAGATGGCCCGAGAGATCTGCTCTTACGAATTTTGAACTATGCTCGAGCAGCATAGTTATTTTATAAGCATGGAGATGGATACACAAAACCAGAATACGTAAAAGATGATGTCCGTGCACTGTTCCTTGACCCAATACCCATCTAAAGGCGATCGTTTTCTAGCTTTCTTGATGCTCCACCATACTTTCGTAAGTGTGTTTAAACAACTGCTTTTGTCCAAGGGTTTGTATCAGATTTGGCGAAAAATAAATTGTGTTGTATGCAATATGAAAGTGCATTTAAATCAATCAAATTTTATTTAAGGTTGGATATAAATGTAAAATGTACCAAAAAGTGTGGTGTACTACTATAAACTAGTGAATAATCCATGTATGATCATGTATGTTCTTGAATCTTGAGTAATATATCATGAATGATCTTAGGTATTATCCGTAACAAATGTATTATTTTTTATTGCTCAATCTTATTGTGGATTCGGCTATCGAGAGCTTAAAAATACGAATGAAAATCCTTTTCTCCTAAAATAGTTTTGATGCATATGTTGCAAAACCCGAATGCATATGTAAACTTCTCAAACTGTTCCTTGATATAGGTGAGAAAAACCTAAAGTGAGGTGAATGTTAGGAGGATAGATACTTAAGGAAGGAAATGTCACCCCAACTTGATGTAACCATGCAAGGTCAAGAAAAAGTAAGTGAATCAATGCTGAGATGGATGATGGTGTTGGAACAATGCAGCAACAAAAACATAAAACAAAGTTGATTTTTCAAAAAAAACAAGATGAAACCGAAGCAAAAATGGATGAGTTTGAACAAGGAGAGATTGAGAGAAAATCTTGTATCTTTTCATTGTTAATAATTCAAAATATATGTAAGTTACAAAGCAAATGAGTCAGTTACCTACCAACATAACTACTCCCACTAATATGACTAATACAAACTTGAATTACACACAAAACCAAGCTGGCATATCAGCTTCTACATCAATTTCAAATCAAATTCAAATCCTATTGACTTTAAGTACAAGTTACAAAGAAA
Source organism: Gossypium arboreum (assembly GCF_025698485.1). Lineage (NCBI taxonomy): Eukaryota > Viridiplantae > Streptophyta > Magnoliopsida > Malvales > Malvaceae > Gossypium > Gossypium arboreum. Next base: position 105,342,670 of record NC_069070.1, on the reverse strand, counting down.
CCAAACTAAGTCACATGGAAACAAAATGAACAAAATGATGTTGCTGCACTCAGTTCTATTCCCTTGCATGTCTGTTGGTGAATTGCTACTGTCTTGCTAGTGGTTACATGTTGCATTGTAGGCCAATGCTCAACACTCCTCCTTGGACTGTATGCAACATACATTAATCTTGTTTCTTAAAACCTCGAACCTTGTTGCACCAAGTGGCTTAGTCAAAATGTCAGCCAATTGGTCTTGTGAGTTGCAATGAATGAGACTGACTTCTCTTGTTTGCTCAGCCTCTCTCACAAAATGAAATTTGATTTTAAAATGCTTGGTTCTCCCATGAAAAATCAGATTCTTAGCAATAGCTACTGCTGATTGGTTGTCAACTTTGACTTTAGTAGGTTCAAGTTGCTCTTCATTTAAATCACATAACAATTTTCTAAGCCAAATGGCTTGACTCACTGCTGTTGCAGCTACAATGTATTCTGCTTCAGTTGTGGATTGAGCAATAGTTTGTTGCTTCTTAGAGCTCCAACAAAAAACTCTTGAGCTAAGAGTAAAGAAGTAACCAGAGGTACTCTTCATGTCATCAACAGAACTAGCCCAGTCACTATCAGAATATCTTGTTAATTTCATTTTCCATTTTAAGCATGACTCCATAGTTCAGAGTCCCTCTGATATATCTGAGAATTCTTTTAGCTGCCTTGAGGTGTATCACATTGCAGTAGTGCATAAATCTTGATAGTAGACTAACACCAAACATAATATCAGTCCTAGTTGCTGTTAAGTAAAGCAGGCAACCTACTAGGCTTCGATATTCCTTTTCATCAACTTTTGCTTCATTCCCATCACTAGACAAAGTCTCCCCGTGTGCTACTGGTGTGCTCACTGATTTGCAATTTGACTTGCAAAACTTGTCAAGGATCTTTAGGGCAAAAGCATGCTGGCTAATGAAGATTCCTCGATCAGACTTGTCAAAACCTCCTTTTTAAAAAAACGAGATTTTTAAAGACGGAAAGGGTATTTTAAGAACGGGAGTCGCCACCAACCTTTTAAAGTGTGATTGGATCTCTTTATAAAATGTTTTGGTCTACGAAATTACGAGAAAATAGGTTCGGGAGTCGGTTACGCACGAGGAAGGATTAACACCCTCGTAACGCCCAAAATTGGTACCAAATTGAATAATTTTGTCTTAATGTCAAAAGTTTGAAAGAATTTAGAAATAAGATCTCTTTAAAATTGTAATAATTTGAGTTTAAAAAAATCAAGATTCTTTAGCTTCGAAAGAATATAAACATCATATCCAGTATGATTGGACACGATATTTTTAAACTTTCGTAACTAAAATCACCTTGTGATTTTCAAAACTTATTTAGAAGGATATTTTAGGTATTTAGACAAACGGAAAATCGCAACCCAGCATGTTAGGGCACTACCTCCAAAATTCTTAAATACCAAAAACATTGCCTTATTTAAAAAAATCTTTTTGGATCGAATGAAATATAGAAGTTCTTTTAAAGTGATGATGCATTTGTCATATTACAAAGGACTAATATTAAATAAATTAACCCACATGATACCTATTTTAAAATTCCATGCAAATATAATATAGATGATGAATACTGGCATAAATTACACAATATATATTGTCATTTTATGCATATAATCATGGATAACATAAAATATACATGCATTATCGTTATATGCAAAATACGACGTAAAGCATAATGAATACAACAATATAAATTGCATGATATATATATAATAATATCAAATGCAAATGTAACTTAAATTAACATAAATAATTAATTTCATTCGAATATGTAAAACAAAAACAAATAATATAAAAATTTAACCTACTAAACAATATCAAAATAAAAGAAAACCAAAAATAAATAAACAAATTATAATATATAAAATATAAATCAAATGAAATAAAAATAAAGATACTTAGAACTATTTAGAATAATATAAAATAATAAAGGAGAACCCCTTGTTTTTTAAAAAAATGGTACATGCACAAATCATATTACAAAGTTTAAGAACTTAATATACTAAGAAATAATGTACTAAATAATGATATTACATATATTTATATAATAATAATAATTTAAAACATATATAATTAATAAGTAATGAGATAATATATATTTTATAATAAAATAGAAGTAACGTAAGGAATAATTTATCGTAAAATATATAATATATAATAAATTTATAAACAATATATATATATATATAATGATATAAACTATATGATAGATCAAATATAAAATAATAAGAATGATATATTAAGTAAATTTACATATAAAATGTAGTAAAATAATTAATATATATATAGTAAAAATATATAATAAAATATAAATGGAATAAATAACATATAATAAAATTTATAAAAATATATATAATATTATTAATAACATAAATAAAATAATATATTATTATATATATAACTAATGTTTATAAAAATATATAGTATTTAAAATAAATTGAATTTATAAAACAAAATTTTAATTTAATTTTAAAATTTTAGGGTTAATTATAAATAAATTTAAATATTTTGGGCCAAATTGAAAGACTCGCTAAATTTGTAGGGACTCACTGGGCAATTAGCCCTAATCCCAAAAATGGCGTCGTTTCAGAATAGGCCTCAAAGGGGCTGTTAGGACTAAATTGAAATAGAAATAAAAGGTTAGGGTCAGATTTTAATAAAAATAAAATGAAATTATAAATATAAAAAATACAGAAGGGTCGATTGGGCAATTAGCCCTTTTATTAAAAATGCACGGATCCTCCCCGGGTAAACAGGTCAACGCGCTGATCCTAATGCTTCGAAACAACGTCGTTTTAGGCTTATTAGATTAAGCTAAAACGGCGTCGTTTTACTGATGTTATAAAAGTAAAAAAAAAAAAAACTTTAAACATTCATTTTAAACATTCAACAAAAAAAAAAGCTCCAAAATTCTCTCAGAGCTCCGGCCAGTGGCCGTCCTGGCTCGTCCCGGAGCACCACCGCCTTCGGCCACACGCGCTTCACTCGTCACCGTCTGAGCCACCGTGCCTGGCGGTTAGGGCTCTAAAAAATTTCCTCTTTCTCTCACGAATCAACAGGTAACCCTTATATTCATTTCTAACACTATTTACATGCAAAAAAAAAAAAAAAGAAAGAAGGAAATAAAGAAAATAAATCACCTTTGCTTTTTGGTATGAAAACTGCTTGTATTTTTAGTTTTTTTATTTCTGTCGATATATGCATAAAAAAACTCTCCCTACATCGTTTTGATTTGGGCTTTTTATAGCCACTGGGAATTTGAAAATAAATGTTACAAAATCTGGTTTTATTCCCTGCCGTATTAGTTTCGATTCTGTGCTGTTTTCCTTCCTTTTGCAGGTCTATACGTGATGATTGCGATGGAGACGAGGGCATGCTGACTTAGGTCTGTGCTGTTTTCCTTCCTTTTGCAGGTCTATACGTGACGATTGCGATGGAGTCGAGCGCATGCTGATTTAGGCCTTTGATTGTGGCAGCAAAACGAGGCTGATATCAGTTGTGATCACGAGGGAGCTTGCGGTGCGAACCCTAGCTAGGGTTTCTCAGAAGCTGAAACTCCTTAAGTCAGTTGGGCTAGCTGGGCTGTGTTTGTTTGTTGGGTCAAAAGGGTATTTTGGGCCTGATTTGGATTGTGAGTTTAGGTATGGGTATTTGGGTTATAGTTCACGGGTAGAATTTTTAGGTTTGATTTTGGGTTTTAGTTTTTGGGCAGTGGTTAGTGGGTTTGTATTTTGGGTTCTGTAAAAGGACTTAAATGGACTGTTTAATTTTATTTTTTTGTTTAATTTTTAATTTTTGTAAGCCCGGGCAAAATATAGGTTCTACAAGACTGGTTCACTTCCATGCCAAGGAAGTATGTCATGACTCCCAAGTCAGTCATATCAAACACTTCCCTCATTTGAGTCTTGAAGTCATTGATCAGATCAATTCTGCTTCCAGTCACTAGCAGATCATCCACATAAACTAAAAAATTAACAAAGTTTCATCTTCAGCTTTCTTCACATAAAGTGTTGGCTCACTTAGGCTTTTCTCAAACCCAAGCCTTGACAGATACTCATCAATTCTGTCATACCAGGCCCTAGGTGCCTGTTTCAGACCATATAATGCCTTCTTCAGCCTATAGACCTTATCCTCTTCTCCTGGGACTTTAAACCCTTCTGCTTGCTCTATGTAAATTTCCTCCTTCATAAAACCATTCAAAAAGGCAGACTTGACATCCAATTGGTGAATCTTCCACTGTTTTTGGGCAGCCAGTGCAAACAGAAGCTTGATTGTGTCAAGCCTTGCTACTGGAGGAAATGTCTCCATGAAGTCAGTGCCATACTCTTGACTATAGCCCTTCACCACCAACCTTGCCTTATGTTTGTTTAAAGAGCCATCAGAGTTGAATTTGGCTCTAAAAACCCACTTGAAGCATATGACTTTCTTCTGGTCTGGCCTATCAACCAAGTCCCAAGTTTCATTCTTCATGATCATCTCAAGCTCAGCTTCCATTGCCTTCTTCCAGCATTTGTCCTTGCAGCTTCTTCATAGCTTGAAGGCTCAACTATTGCTGCATTGCATCTATGGTAGATGTCAGCAATGCTTCTGGCTCCTCTCATAGGAGGATCATCAATGTCTGCACTTTCTGGTTTATTCTCAGCTGGCTCTAGACTGATGTCAAGTTGATCTTCATCAATCTAACTTGCATCTGAACCTTCCCAACTCCAAAACTTTTCCTCATCAAATCTGATGTCCCTGCTCACCAAAACTTTCTTTGTTGAAGGGTCATACACTCTATAGCCCTTTTTTGGTACTGCTGTAGCCAACAAATATCCCAGGGGTAGACCTTTTCTCAAGTTTGGTTCTTCTTTCAACTGGAATGAGAGCATAACACACACATCCAAACACTTTTAGATGGGAAACTGATGGTTTGAGTCCATACCATGCTTCAAAGGGTGTTTTATCCTTCACTGCTCGAGTTGGAAGCTTGTTCAGTAGGTAAACTGAGGTGTTGACAGCTTCTGCCCAAAATTTACTTGGAAGTTTGCTTTGAAATAGCAAACATCTGGCTATATCCATCACTATTTTGTTCTTCCTTTCACAAACTCTATTTTGCTGTGGAGTATAAACAGTGGCGAGCTGATGATAGATCCCTGCATGCTCACAAAGCTTTTCAAACCTCTCAGACAAGTATTTAGCCCCATTGTCAGTTTTTAATGCCTTGATCTTACAGCCTGTCTGGTTCTCCACTAATACTTTAAACCTGCTAAAGGCTTCAAACACCTCAGACTTGTGTTTCATAAAGTAAACCTAACAAAATCTGGTCAGATCATCAATGAAAAGCACAAAATACTTGCTGCTATTCAAAGAAGGGGACTTCATTGGTCCACAAATATCAGAGTACACCAGTTCAAGCCTTTCTCGAGCTCTCCATGCCTGGTTCACTGGAAATGGCAATCTAGCTTGCTTACCAAACTGACAGACATCACAAACAGTGTCACTTGCTTCCACTTTGGACATATCCTCTACCAAATTTTGTTTATGCAATAGATAAAGTGATCTGAAATTAACATGGCCTAATCTTCTGTGCCATAGACCAGCATTATCAACTAGGCTTGTATAAGCTTTCTTCTCGAGTTGATTCATATCAAGCATGAAACATTTGTCTACCATGCCTACAGTGATCATTTCCTGGCCATGAATGTCTTTTATAACACATGAACCATTCTTGAAAACTAAGGAATACCCTTTTTCAACTAACTGACCAACACTCAATAGATTCTGATCAATGTTAGGTACAAAAAGCACATCTGAAATGACTTTATTACCTAAACAGGTGTTGATTAAAACACTGCCTCTGCTTTTGGCTTCAATCAGTTCACCATTGCCAATTCTGATTTTTGAGCCATAACTTCTGTCAAGATCCTTAAACAAGCTCTCATCACCTGCCATGTGGTGTGAGCAGCCACTATCCACCAATCAATTACTTTTGACTTTGCTTGAAAATACAAAGCAAGAGGCTATGAACACATGCTCCTCCTAAGCTTGAAGGTCCTCAGTAGCTTGAGCTTGAATCTGCTGCTGTGCTGGTGCCTTTGGTTTGTTTTTACAAACTTTCTCAACATGGCCAAATTGCTTGCAGCTCCTACATTGAATGTCTGGCCTAAACCAGCAAAATTTTTTAGAATGTGTAGTCTTCTTGCAGTGGACACATGGTGGAAACTTCCTCTTGCCTGAATCCTTTTTAGTTTTGTCCCTCTTTTCAAGCCAAGGCTTCTTTCCTTTTTGACTTGCGCTGGAGCTCTCTTTGGCCTTTGCTTGGAAGGCTCCTTCAGGATGGTCTTCCTGCCTGCTAGCCCTTCTCTGCTCCAATGCATAAAGGGAGTTCACCAATTCAGATAAAGAAATGGTTGACAAGTCCCTTGAGTCTTCAAGTGATGAGATTTTGGACTCAAATCTCTCAGGAAGTGTGGTGATAACCTTTTCAACAACCCTGCTATCATTGAAATCTTCACCAAGTAACCTTATGCTATTGGCAGTGGCCATGATCCTGTCAAAATATTGCTTAATGCTCTCAGACTCTTTCATCTTTAAGTTTTCAAAGTCTCTCCTCAAGTTAATCACTTGTTTCTGCCTAGCTTTATCTGACCCCATGAACTCCTCCTTCAACCTTTCCCATTCTTCCTTAGGTGTGCTGCAGGCCATGATTCGAGTGAAGATTACATCTTTCACTCCATTTTGCAAGCAGGCCAAGGCTTTGTGCTTCTTGGTGCTCTCCTCAGCATGCTGCCTCATTTGAGCAATCGTGGGATTGGCCCTCAATGGAGGTGGTTCGATGTCATTCTCAACTACACTCCACAAGTCTTGAGCTTGAAGATATGTCTTCATCTTGACTACCCAAATGTGGTAGTTTTCACCAGCAAACACTGGAGGTAGAGGTGGAGTGAAGCTCATCTTGCTGAAACAAACTGAACAGCCTCGATTTCTTCCTTCCCAAGCTTATATTTTCTTAACAAAGCAACCAACAAACAGAGGCCCTCAAAGACTTAGGCTCTGATTACCATTTGTTGGAACAATGCAGTAACAAAAACATAAAAAAAAAGTTGATTTTTCAAAAAAAAAACAAGATAAAACTGAAGAAAAAATGGATGAGTTTGATCAAGGAGAGATTGAGAGAAAATCTTGTATCTTTTCATTGTTAATAATTCAAAATATATGTAAGTTACAAAGTAAATGAGTCAGTTACCTACCAACATAACTGCTCCCACTAATATGACTAATACAAACTTGAATTACAGACAAAAGCAAGCTGGCATATCAGCTTCTACATCAATTTCAAATCAAATTCTAATCCTATTGACTTTAAGTACAAGTTATAAAGAAACCAAACTAAGTCACATGGAAACAAAATGATGTTGTTGCACTCGGTTCTATTCCCTTGCATGTCTGCTGGTGAATTGCTGCTGTCTTGCTGTCGGTTACATGTTGTATTGCATGCCAATGCTCAACATGTAACGCCTCAATTTTCGGGAATTCTGTGAATGATTGGCAAAATTTCATGCTTTAATTTTGTCATTTGTGAGTGAAATTATGAAATAGGACCTATGTGAAAATGTTTGAAAATGCTATAGGCTAAATTGAAGTGACCAAATAAATAGGAGTGCAAAATAGGAGGATTTGCATGACAAGCCTCCCATTTTACATGAAGTGGCCAGCCATCATGTTGAATGTAGACAAAATGTACACTTGATATCCATAATTTATGGTACAAATTGATACAAATTGATAATAGGTTAGGTAAATGTTTCATGATAATCTGTTAGGTAAATGTTTCATGATAATGGGTTAGGTAAATGTTTTATGATAATGTATTAGGTAAATGTTTCATGATAATGGGTTAGGTAAATGTTTCATGATAAGAATTTCATGTCTTTTGTATTAAAGAATTAAATGGATGAAATATGAAGTTTTATTAAAGAAAAAGGGGTGAAAAGAACAAAGTTTTGTCCATCTTTGTTCATCATAGCTGAAAGTTAGAGAAGAGAAAGAAGAGGAGAAAGCTCTTGAGTATTTGGTCATTAGGAGGAGGAAAATTGAAGGTAAGTTCTTGATACCTTGCTTCTATTTTGAAGTTCATGAGTTCTTCTTGATTCTACCTTAACTCTTGAAGTATATTTTGATTTTTAGTTGTGTTGTGAGCATTTAGTCATGAATTAAAATGAAGGAAATGGTTGTTGTTTCATGTTTTTTGATGAAAATGGAAGATAGGTGAAGTTGAGCCAAACAAATGAGCATGCATGTGCCTTAGATGTTAAAGGGAAAAATCAGCTAACATGTTGTGCTTTAAAATGATGAAATGGAGATTATGCTTAAGTAAAAATCATAGATATGTGATGATTGATTGGTGATATACATGTTTAAATAACATGCATGCAAGATAGGTGTATGAAAGAGTGATTTGGTAATAAATCTGCTTGGGACAGCAGCAGTAACATGACTTTGGAAAATTACCATAAATTGTGGGAGAAGAATTAGAAGCTGAATAAATTATGTAATTAAAGCTTATTGAGTCTAGTTTCTAATGAAATAAACAAGAACATATTTTGAATTCTGTACAATGAGAAATTTGATTCGTAATGAAGGGTGGTCAGATTAGTCAAACAGTGAAACATGGGAAACTTTGAGAAAAATCTGGTATTGATTGGCTAAACCAAAATTCTGAAAATTTTATGGATAGAATATATATGAGTCTATTTTCAGGAAAATTAACGGCACTTGATTTGGAGTTTCGTAGCTCCAGTTATAAATAATTTAGTGACTGTTGCTCAGGAAGACAACTTGCAGTGAAATTATGATTATGTGGTAAACATTGACAAAAATTTGTTAATGAGTTGCCTATTGTTTTCTTATAAGCTTACTATAATCTGTAGGTGTGGTTGGCCGAATATCGTAAGGGGTTAATACGTAGTTTGTATTTGAATAGTTAGATTAACGTGTTAGTAATCCAATTGTAGGCGGTTCGTGTGTGGATCTCGTCAACATATCGTCGCAAACAGGTGTGTAACTAACACCCTCTTTCTTAGTCTGGATCGGCAAAAGTCGAAAAGTCGAAATGCCGAAAACCGGTATTTTGTAGATTTGCGAGTGTGCGAATGTTCGTGAGGTAAATCGATTAATGTTTTTGGTAAGCTGCAAAATTTAGACTGTAAAGTGCATGATTTCTGTGCCCTCGATATTTTTGGGCTTAATGGGCCAAAATTGGAATGATGGGCCAACGGGCCCAATTCGGTAAGAACCCTCGGTACGTGATTCTATTAGTAGGTGAAAGGTAGGAATATGCATGAAAAACCCTAAAATAGATAAATTATTGAAATACCTTTAAAAGTGGAAAATTTACGCTTTACCCTAGTAGATAAATTACCAAATACCCTAGGGTTAAATTGACCTAAATGCATGTTTGATGTTGTTATTTATCGCATGCCATGTTATTATCTCGATGCATGGACTGGGATATTGATGGAGGAAGTACTGAAAGTGGCTTGTCCACGTACTGGAGGCTTTGCCTCAATTTACTGTTAACTGAGCAGCAAGGCTGCAACTGTGGAGTGTTGGGCTGGGTGGGTTGAGCTATTCCCCACATGGAGTGTATGGCTGGTACGGGTGGAGTGTAGTGGTTGGTGGGTTGAGTAGTCTCCCCAAATGGGCTTGCATATGTTTATTGATGTTGCATGTATTTTGAAATGGGCCTATGGGCCATCATTATCTCTCTGAATAAGGGCTAAGGCCCGCTTTATTGTAATCAAAAGGGCTCGCCCAAGACCATGTTACTGAATGGGCTTAGGCCCAATGGGCTTGAGCTGACTTGGACTTTGAATGGGTTTTCCTTACACACTGAGTTTCCCCAAACTCATCCCTTTTATTTTCATCCACGCAGGAAATCCCCAACCATAGTGGGCTTGGAGTTGTGAGGGAATTCGGAGTGGCCACCCGTTCTGAAAGTTTGATTTTCTTCTGGTGAACTGGACATCCTTTTAATTACGTTTGTGGTTTTGGGCTTTTAAATGTAATAAGGCCGCTTATTTATTTTTGGTGGTTTTTAATATGTATTAGTAAGATAGGTAATACTTATTTTAACTGTTGAAATTGGATAGCTTTAGGGCGCGTTTTCAAAAACAACAGTTGATTTCAAAATAACACGACAACAAGCAAAGCTTCCGCAATGAAAGTATTTTCCAAAATTAATCACTTTTCCTAAAAATGACTTAATCAAATCGGTTTTCTAGAAATATCCATGACGTTAAGGTGTGGCAATGCGGTATGCATGTCTAGGATTGGATCCGAAGGAGCTTGGTATTAAGCAATCCGATGGACTCACCACCTCTTTTCGGTTTCCTACCGGTGCATGCTTCCATTCACTTTAACCCTTAATGAATTAATCTTTTGAACATCAAGTACGATTTTCTGGACTTAGAATGGAAAATTTTTTTTTAACGTTTTTGGTGTGGCATGCCGGATCCGGCCATAACTTCTGGGCCGGGTTTGGGGTGCTACACAACAGATGGAATCTGGAGACAAAAGAAAAGTCAAAGACATGAGGTAGGAGTAGGCCCCCTTGTCCCCATTTGGTTTTTGATTAGATATAAACTATAAAGTGGAAAATGGAGAATTGTTAGGAAAGTGTATGAAATGGTAGCAAAAGGAGAAGCAACATAAGCAAAAATTTATGTTTTAAAGTGTATACTACTCAACCTATTTTTATTTAAGAAATAGAATTATCACTTATCTTTGTGGATACGATTTTACTTGTTACCATTTATTAATTTATATTTTTAAGTAGGCCTTTATTTTTGTAAGTCTCAATAATAACAATGATTGTTACCATCTATTAACTAATATTTTTAAATAGGTCTTTATTTTTGTAAGTCTCGATAACCTAACAATGATTGATAAAAAGAAGATGCAAGATGAATGGGGTTAGTGACAATGTAGTTGGATAGATAGCCTAACCTCATTTTTGTGAGCTTGAACCAACAAATAATTATAGTGATTTTTAATTAACGCTCCCAAATGATTTGAATTAGATAAGCTAAAATTACAAAGAACCTCTTCAGCAATCCTTAAATATTTGAAGCAAAAACCCAATAAAAAAAGAAACTAGCCTTAAAAGAAAACTCCCTTAGAGTAATTTTATTGATAAAAAAATTTCAAAGATACATAATTCTATTACAAAGCATAATATCATTCATATATATATATATATATACCTAAGATACTTGGAAAATAAGGAAACAACCCTTTCTTTATCTTTAACCAACTTGACCTGGTCATATTATCACTTATTAAGCTAAATTAATCTTGTTGAGGTAAATTTTTGAAGTGGCGTAGTCACTTCCATCTTCACTATGATAAGCTGTCACTTGCTATATTTAGAGTTGGTCAAATAAGTCATTATGATTACAATAAATTATGTTTGTGGTTATGTAGCACCCTAAACTCGGCTCAGTCGTTAAGGCCGAATCCGACGTGCCACTTTGAAGTCAAAAACCCGTATTCCCTTTTTAGTGTTTTAAAAAGCCGACTTTTGTCAAACTAACCAAGTGAATGTAAGCTGGGCACCAGGTAGGTATCCATAACAGAGGAGGTGAGCCATGAAGGATGCTTAAGTACCAAGCTCTTCGATTGGATCCAATCCTAGACATGCCCACATCCATTGCCACACTTGGTTATAACAAGTTGAAATTTCTTTGAGTGATTATCTTTGGTAAATCGAATATTCGTGACGTCGTGTTATTTTTAAAAAAAACAAGTATTGTTTTGAAATCACGCCTTAAGTCTAGCCCATTTGAATTAGTATCCATCAATTTAAAGTTGTTTTTAATAATATAATCCCAGAAAAATAAAAGAAGAAAATAAAGTTAAAATGGCCTTATTACAACCCAAAAATTAAATAGCAATTAAAAATAACTTAAGAAAACCAGTCTCTTTTTCAAACCCAAAAGTATTCACCATGGCCACTCTGAATCCCCTCCGGCTCCAAGTCACCCACATCAAGGCTCACCTGCAAGGTTAAAGAACGGGTGAGTTTGGGGAAACTCAGTGTGTAAGGAAACCCATTCAAAGCCCAAGTCACTCAAGCCCATTGGGCCTAAGCCCATTCAGTAATAAAGTGGTCTGGGCGAGCCCTTTCAGATTATAATAAACCGGGCCTTAGCCCCTTATTCAGATAACAAGATGGCCCATAGGCCCATTTCAAAATACATGCAACATCAAGAAACATATGCAAGCCCATTTGGGGAGACTACTCAATCCACCAACCACTACACTCCCCTCGTACCAGCCATACACTCCATGTGGGAATAGCTCAACCCACCCACCCAACACTCCACGATTCTTGCACCTTGCTGCTCGATTATCAAAGAATTGAGGCAAAGCCTCCAGTACGTAGACAAGCCACTTTCAGTACTTCCTCCGTCAATATCCCAGTCCCATGTATCAGATAATAACAACATGGCATGCAGTAAATAACAACAGTCAAACATGCATTTAGGTCAATTTAACCTTATGGGTATTTCGGTAATTTATCTCCTAGGGGTAAAACTGTAAATTTTTCACTTTTAAAGGTATTTCAGTAATTTATCTATTTTAGGGTTTTTCATGCATATTCCTACCTTTCACGTACTAACAGAATCACTACCGAGGGTTCTTACCGAATTGGGCCTGTTGGCCCATCATTCCAATTTTGGCCCATTAAGCCCAAAAATATCGAGGGCACAGAAACCATGCACTTTGCAGTCCAAACATTGCAGCTTACCAAAAACATTAATCAATTTACCTCACGAGCATTCGCACACTCGCAAATCTACAAAAATACCGGTTTTTGGCATTTCGGCTTTTCGACTTTTGCCGATCTAGACTAAGAAAGAGGGTGTTAGTTACACACCTGTTTGCGACGATATGCTGACGAGATCCACACACGAACTGCCTACAATTGGATTACTAACACGTTAATCTAACTATTCAAATACAAACTACGTATTAACCCCTTACAATATTCGGCCAACCACACCTACAGATCATAGTAAGCTTATAAGAAATCAATAAGCAACTCATTAACAAATTTTTGTCAATATTTACCACATAATCATAATTTCACTGCAAGCTGTCTTCCTGAGCAACAGTCACTAAATCATTTATAACTAGAGCTATGAAACTCCAAATCAAGTGCCGTTAATTTTCCTTGAAAATAGACTCATATATCTTCTATCCATAAAATTTTCAGAATTTTTGGTTTAGCCAATCAATACCAGATTTTTCTCAAAGTTTCCCATGTTTCACTGTTTGACTAATCTGACCACTCTTCATTACGAATCAAATTTCTCATTGTACAGAATTCAAAATATGTTCTTGTTTATTCCATTTGAAACTAGACTCATTAAGCTTTAATTACATAATTTATTCAGCTTCTAACTCATCTCCCACAAGTTATGGTGATTTTCCAAATTCACGTTACTGCTGCTGTCCCAAGCAGATTTATTACCAAATCACTCTTTCACACCTAACTTGCATGCTTGTTATTTAAACATGTATATCACCAATCAATCATCACATATCTATGATTTTACTTAAGTATAATCTCCATTTCATCATTTTAAAGCACAACATGTTAGCTGATTTTTCCCTTTAACATCTAAGGCACATGCATGCTCATTTGTTTGGCTCAACTTCACCTATCTTCCATTTTTTCATCAAAAGAACATGAAACAACAACCATTTCCTTCATATTAATTCATGACCAAATGCTCACAACACAACCAAAAACCAAAATATGCTTCAAGAGTTAAGGTAGAATCAAGAAGAACTCATGAACATCAAGATAGAAGCAAACTACCATGAACTTACCTTCAATTTTCTTTCCCAAGTGACCGAACATTCAAGAGCTTTCTCCTCTCCTTTCTCTTCTCTAACTTTAGGCTATGATGAACAAAGATGGACAAAACTTTGTTCTTTTCACCCCTTTTTCTTTTAATAAAATTTCATATTTCATCCATTTAATTCTTTAATACAAAAGACACGAAATGCCCATCATGGAACATTTACCTAAACCATTATCATGGAACATTTACCTAACCCATTATCATGGAATATTTACCTAATCCATTATCATGAAATATTTACCTAATCCATTATCATGGAACATTTACCTAACCCATTATCAATTTGTACCATGAATTATGGATATCAAGTGCTCATATTGTCTACAACAACATGATGGCTGGCCACTTCATGTAAAATGGGAGGTTTGTCATGCAAATCCTCCTATTTTGCACTCCTATTTATTTGGCCACTTCAATTTACCCTATAGCATTTTCAAACATTTTCATATAGGTTCTATTTCATAATTTCACCCCATTTTTCTTATGGAACAAAAATTAACTAAAATTGCCGGGTTCTATCTTAAGCTTGGGCCTTCTAGAGGCCCACTAACATAATTAAACCTATGCCAACATTCACAGAATTCCCGAAAATTGGGGCGTTACAGGTTACATGTCTAAATTTTTTATAATTATTAATTTTTAAAATTTAAAATTATAGAATAATTAAAATATGAATAGAACTATTTAATATTGTGAAATAAAAACATAAGATTATAAAACCTAACATTACAAGAAAAAAAAAACTAAATCCTTACTCTGAAAAAATACCAATGTCAAAACATTATGGGATCCTTTTGCAAATTATCCACACCACCGATTTCTTCATCAGTTTCACTTCTTCATCGTCGAAACAGCTGTCCTACCACCTTTCTCCTCACCTACCCAAATCTCCACTCAATCTCGGAATCCTTGAGAAAGAAGAAAAAAAACATTTCAAATTACTATCTGACTTGTAAATAATGAAAATGAGAAAATACATTATGAAATGTAATTTTCTAGCATTGTTTGTAGTCAAGTCAGACTTTAAAGAATTAATTTGAAGTTTATTTTTGGGAGATAAAAATTAAATTATAAAATTATAAAGAAAATAAAGTAAAATTTTGTTGTTGTATTGTCTTATTATTTTAAAATTTTGAAAGAAACCCTTATGAGGTTTTGAAGAGTTAGAGTGCAATTCTTTTTGTAATTGTATTATCATATAATTTCAATTTTTTAAAAAGATTAAATTAAGTTAAAATTTATCATTTTAAGCCCTAAAATTTTAATGGTTGCAGATCTAATTTTTCTATTCAATTGTGAAAAATCAAATACAAAACTGAAAAAAATGGAAATCTCACCTCCATAATCGAGAAAATACACTTAGAAGTTATATACTCATAAAAGCACTGAACAACTAAATAGAAATATCATAATAACTTATCGCAATAAATTTAAACTGAATTTCTATATCATAATATTTGAATTTAAGCCAACAACCTTTTGGTTCCATGACAATACCATTATGTTTTAAGTATGAGAATTTAAGTTTAATACCAAGTAATCTCATTCCCTATTCAATTATAAAAATAATAATAATAACTAAAAATTTTAAAGTTTTCAAAACTTCCTTCTTATCATTGAGGCTCCATTTGTTTGCCAATAAAATATTTTCCGAAAAATAATTTCTGGAAAATGATTTACTTTTCTGGAAATGATTTGCATTTCTGGTGTTTGGATGAATCTGTGTAAAATATTTTCATTATTTGATGATTTTTGAAAATATTTCAAAAAACTGTTTTAAATTAAATAAATATATATTTAAGAATATATTACATTTTCATTGTTTAATTGAGTTTATTATATATATTAATAAATTTATATTTTCAATTGTTTTTACATATATTAATAAATAAATCAAATTAAATATATAATAATACTCAATTATTAAGCTAGAATATTAACCGTCATAAATTGAAAACAACCAAAGTCAAATAAATTATTTCTAATTGTGTTATAGATGTAATAGCCCAAATTCGCCCGGGCCTTAAACTAAAATAAAAAATAAAAAATAAAAATAAAACAAAGTCCAAGTCAATTACAAAATTACAAACATATAATTTGGCCCAATTAGAATGGCCTATTACTTGAAAAGATTTAAGGTCCATCTATAAGCTTGACTCATATGGAAATATAATCTTTAAGGATATGCAATCTTAGATATGATATGCAATCTTAGATATGATACAATCTTAGATATGATATGCAATCTTAGATATGATATGCAATCTTGAAGATATGATCTTGTAATCTTGGAGATTTAATTTGTAGATATCCTTTAATCTTAACCGTTGATGTAATTGATTTGTACCGTTGGATTTGGGGAGGCTCAACTATAAATAGAGGCCTCTCCCTTCATTGTAAAACACTTGAGTTTTGGGAAGCAATAAGAATTCTTGAGAGCATTCACTCAAATTTCTCTCCCTCTTGCGTCTTACTCTCTGTGGTTTGTTCTTATTTTTATTCTTTGTCTATCTTAGTTTTTCAACCTTTTTTTTTATTTTAATTTCTTCATTTTTCAAATATGTATATTTATTCCTATCTTTTATACATTTGATTATGTATTTTATATATTATAATATTTAACCTTTTATATAGTTTATTTTCAAATATATATTTTCTATGCATGTATATATATTATATTATCATTTCATGTAATTTGAACTATTGCATTATATTTTTATAATTTGTAAATGTTCTATTTATTCATTTTTTAGTGTATGTCATTTATCTTATTTGTGCATAGTTTCATTTTTTTATATGCTATGTTTAATTATTTCTTTTATGTGCTATTTTATGATATATATTGTTGTATAATTTTTGCATGTATTATGTTTTTCTTTTAGTTTACTCATGTTTTTATTTGTTTATCATCTTATATTTACCCTATTATGATTTTTTCCATTAGACATATGTTCATGTTATTTAGTTTTGTCTTAATGATATTATTTATGTTTGTATGGAAATGTTAGAATATTTTGTACATCTATGCTTCATGATGCGTTAATATGTCATCCTAAAACGTCATTTAAAATAATATTCCAAGGTTTTAAAAAAATAAAAGGCAATGCTTGATGTTTGGAAACTTGAGAAAGGTAGTGCCCTAACTTCATCGGGTTGCGACTTTTCTCGTTGAATTGAATAGTCAAGCACCCTTCTAAGTGATTTTGAGTTTTCAAAACTTAAACAATTATTTCGAGATTTCAAAACATAGTGTCCTAACTTCTTGGATATGGCGTTTTGTTGTTTGAGATAGAAGTTTTCGAAAGACGAGCTTAGTTTAGAAGGTTTTAAAATGTTGCGTCCTAACTTACTGGATGTGATGTTTTGACTCGTTTGAAATAAGTGAGCCTTAATTTTCAAAATTGAGACATTCTAATTAAAAGAGGTTTGCATATTAAAACTTTCCAATTTCCGACATTAAAGACACTTGATAATCAATTAGGTACCAATTTTTGGGCGTTACGAGGGTGCTAACCTTTTCTCATACGTAACTGACTCCCGAATCCGTTTTCTCGACTTTCGTAGACCAAAATTAATGTTTTAAAACAAAACATTTTATAAGGTGATCCAATCACACCTAAAAAGATTGGTGGCGACTCCGTTTCGTTTTTCTTAAAGTCGATTCCCATTTTCCAAAACTCGATTTAAAATGGTTTCGACGACTTGGCGACTCCAATCGGGACTAATAAGAGAGTCAAGTGTGTAATTGATTATCTCTTGTCTTAATGTCGAAATTAAAAATTTTAAAATTTAATCCTCTTTGCATTACATGTGTTTGTATTATTACATGTGTTGCTATATTCTGATACGCATTGCATTTGCATGAACGTTGTGGTCACACCCTTAAGTGGGAGTGAGAAGCTACGCCTTCGTGAGGTTTTCGCCTCCATGCAGGATAGTGGATCACTTTCGGGATACATCCGTACCTATGGTTTCATGAGATTTTCATCCCCGTGTAGCCATAGGGAAATGTATTTCCCTGAACTGAACATGATTCAAATGAGCCTATAATGGGTGAGGATCGAGGAATCTGCTGGTTCGGGTACCTCAAACTTTAGAAACAAACCACATATAGAAAAACCATAAGAGCTCAATATAGATAGAATTATACTTAGGTTATCTTTGTGTTTATTAATATCATATGATACTGACTGTTTTATTTCTTTTGTGCATGTCATTTTGCATTTAAAAGGTATCGATTCACGGTCAGTTTCTAAGTTAGAAAGTTTTATTATGGAGAACGGACTTCTTGATAGAATGGAGGGCAATGCTAACGTCCATAAATGGTCAAAGGAAACGCTGAAGGATACACATCAGAATTATAGGGTTACACTTGCATCAGCGTGGCGCAAAATAATCTCCAAGAGTTAAAGGAAATATGGGATCAATGGAGTAATGAAGCCAAGTAGTTGTTCTACAATAACTAAGGGGACTTGTAGTATTTGCTTGAGAGGAGGATAGATGAGAAATTCAAAGTGAGTGTGGGAGTATTGATGGACACTTCTACCATTATAGCATTTCTCTTTCATATGAAGACGGTTGCCATGTGGATGGTAAGGGTATTGGAAGGAAAGTGATTGATAAAGTGCATGAGACCTACAAAAATGAGTTGGATGGAAAGAATTTTGCCTATGATGGTAAAAAGCTCGTTTACTATAGGACCGTTACCAAACAACAAGCTTGAGTTTACTGTTGTACTTATCAGAAACAATGGAAATGCAAGCCCCGATGGCCTGGATAGCTCAAGTAAACGTGAAAGAAAGCGATTAAAGAAGACCGTATCATACAAAGACCTTTAGAGATTAGATATGCTGCGAAGGTACCGAGGCAGGATGCTCTGCGTGGGTTGAAATCTGAAAGCTCTCAAGAAACATTGAGGATATAGGATATTATTTTAAGGTAGCACACTGCAGAACGGGATACCTACCTGCTCGCTAATCTATCTCAAAATAATCAGAACAACTTCACAGGTATTGGAGGAGGTGCCCTTAGCTGCACGGATTACCCCACAGGTGAGGTCGTAGCTCAAACTCAGGAGGCAGCTGATTATTTACAGACATTGGCGGCACAGGCTGACATATTAAGCACCAATATGAGCTACAATCTGATCGTGGCCAAGAGTTTGTTT
Source organism: Gossypium arboreum (assembly GCF_025698485.1). NCBI lineage: Eukaryota > Viridiplantae > Streptophyta > Magnoliopsida > Malvales > Malvaceae > Gossypium > Gossypium arboreum. The sequence goes on along the minus strand of NC_069070.1, from coordinate 105,323,550 downwards.
TGTTGTTAAAACTTTAGGCATTAAGGCGAAAGCGTATTTGTAATCCATTTATATGTAAAGATATTCTTTTTCTAAATAAAGTTTTCTAAATGAGATTGAATCGAGATCGATACCTTTTGCATTCATTTGCATCTTATAGCATTTCATTGCATCATTTGCATTCAAAATTATAAAAAGACCCAAATTAGTTAAAGTTATTAAAAGAGAAAGAAAAAGAGAGAGAAAAAGAGAGAGAGAGAAGAGGGTCACGGCTGAGTGAAAAAGAAGTTGAATGGGAATTAGCGACGTTCCCTTACATATCCCCGACTTTTGTGTCAGGAGGGATAGCTTACCCGGAGAAGGGGGTGTTTAGAAATGAAAATCATCCCATCAATGTCATACATGAGGAAAGGACTGAACAAAGAAACCTTGAGAGCATTCGCCCTTACGAATCGGGAAGTTCTTTAAACAATTGGACTACAGAAGAACTTCCTGTAATCTTTAGAAATTTTACGGAGTAATATTCAGAACACTCTTGTTTCTCTAAAGCCTAGGGTAATGAGATTTCTTTTGAGAAGTGGGCTCATGTTCAGACATTTTTTTTTTCAATAAAACATACTTTTATTATTTATCCGAGTAAATATTCTTTCATTCTGATTCTTTTGACCTTTGACATTCTTTATAAATTTTCATTTCATGTGAATAGTCATTATTGAATTCATTTATTCATTGTATATTCTTTTGTGTGCCTATCATAAATCCCTAGATATCAATGACACGGGCAACGATACTACAGATTCAGAGTTCCTTTTGAGTGCGATATGTGTTTAGAGGAATCTCAGTACTTTGAAGGTGACAGAAATTGTAACTTGGTTCTGAATTTATTGAAAATGGTTTTTACCCCATGAAGTGGTTGTAGCCTCAGAGGAAGGAAAGATTGCAAAATTGGAATTAGCTGAGGAGACAAAACAAGACCTTGTTGAGACTATTATGGGAATTCAAAAATGTGGTCCAAAGACACATGCAATAGGATTTGCAATTGCCAGGATAAACATGAGGTTTTGGGGCATTGTTGGTCCACCATGGAAAGGGATCGTATCAGTTGTACAATGAATGCCAAATTTAAAGGAGTCAAGACTTATGAGGCATGTATGTTATGGGCCCGAGCTCGTCAAAAGTTTCAAGCTGGCAATGACTCATATTTGTGGACGTCAACTACTCCGTTAAGAGGGTGGAGATAGCTTCATATGCCAATATTACAAAGTCAAAAGTTATCCATTTCAAAAAAAAAAGATTATATATAACTGCACAATGCCAAAAGTTTGCAGTCTTTTCAAAGATAATGCGCCATACCACAGTACAACAAAGGTTGCCAAAAGAAAAGAAAAAGAAGAAAAAAAAACAAATTACAAAAGATGACCGAGACTGGTAAAAATTGACATAAGAAACTACTGGCTACTCTCTATGTTACACTGGGGCAACACCTTCAATTCCAGTTGTTTCAAAGGTTCCAACCATCATCCTTGGAATGGGTGCATTGTTTGGCTTTCCTGAACAGTCTGATGTGCCAATCAATAGCTGCGATGGTTAGCTCCAAAGGTGGCCATTGATTTCCACTATGGGGCATCGGCCGCATACGATCTCAAACTTAAAATGATAGATTCTTTCTTCAAAACCAGTTTCTGACAAAGTGGATGACGGTATCATAAAAGAAGCTCTCTTAGACTTCTATACAAGTTTAGGGAAGAGGAAACCTGATCAAATCATTATTTTCAGGGATGGGGTTATCGAGTCTCAATTCAATCAAGTTTTGATCAAGTTATTGAGGCCTTCAAGTTCATTGACGAGAAGTGGAACCCTAAAGATTGTGGTTCTTGTTGAACAAAAAACCATCATACCAAGTTTTTTCAGCAGGGATCTCCTGACAATGTGCTACATGGTACTGTCATTGACAACAAAGCATGCCATCCAAAGAACAATGATTTTTACCTTGGTACCCATGCTGGAATGATCGGAATCACGAGGTAGACCCACTATCATGTTCTCTTAGACCAGGCTGGGTTTTCGGCTGATGATCTGTAAGAGTTTGTTCATTCTCTATCCTATATGTATCAAAGGAGCACCACAGCCATATTTTTTGTGGCTCTTATTTGCTACGCTCATTTGGCAGCTTCACAGTTGGGGGCAATTTATGAAGATTAGGGATGCTTCAGAAACATCATCGAGTCATGGTGGGATATATGCTCCAGGAGTAATCTCGTACCTCACTTTCCGGTTGAAGGATAAAGTCAAGAACTTCATTCTTGTCTCACGAGAATCATTGAACCATCTTTTGTAGGGTTTGACAAACAATGACCGGATCGCTGCTGGGGCAATCCCTTTCTTATGGGTTTATGAATCAAGATTTTTCCTCCAAGCTTTGATGGAGTCAAGAATTGAATACCTCTAGTAAACTTAACTTGAAAGTATTCTTCCTAAGCAAATGTACCAAAAATGGATGACATAGACTTATGACAAAGAAGGTTCGTCCAAAAGAATTTCATAAAGAAAACCTTATGCTGAAAGAGATCCTTCCCATGCAAAAGGATGCCTAATTGGGAAGGGTCATATGTTGCGAAGAGGGCTTTCTCTAGAGGTGCACTGATTTTGACAATAAATGGATAGGAAGAATTTATCTGATCCAGTGAATTCAAACTCGGTCAAGGAGTACTTTGTCTGAAGGAGAAGGGAAGCCAAGGTGAAAACCCGCAAAGGGAGCCTTGAGACCAAAGGGGTTTTGAGTTAAAAACCCGAAAAGACAGCTTAAATTTGGAAAGTCATGCAGTGACCTTGTTATACCGGATTTGACGAGAAGTGAAGTATGTTACATATCGAGGTATCAACGAATTACTTTGGATCTTTTAAACACATGTTGAACTCAAGAAAGTCTTCATAGAGCTGGTGTATAGATGCTCAAGCGGCGATATCTAGGGCATCTGATTTCTGTCCTATTTACTATCTTTGGATTCTTTTTCTTCACAAAGATATGTTCTCAGGTTAATCTTTTTGCATTCCTTCCAATAATTTGTCCAAATCTAATTATCCTCAAGATCAATTTATTTGTCTCCCATTATTCATAAAGCATGTTGCATTGAAATAATGATAGATGAACTAAAATATCTTCACAAACGAAGTTTTGCATATTAATCTGGAAATTTCTAGATAATACAAAAAACTGAAATAAGACAATTGTTTAAGGAATTCTCATATGTATAGGTTGGAGATACTCGAGAGATTTTCTTCTTCAGTCCAAAAGGTGGTTAGACGTTTTAAACAATATTGATCTTAAGAAAGGATCATTTTATAAACATCTTCAGTGGGTCGTAACATTTGGGGAATGGTACGGTAGACCAAATTGATGGAGAAGATTCGAGGCATACGAGCAGAGTATGATTGATATGTCGAGAAGAACGAGGTGGAAAGCTCGATAGATGAATGAGTGATGACGTCCGAAATAGAAGTTATTTTCATAAACATTTTGCATCATAATATGTCTAATTAGGAGCATTTGACTCATTTCGATCATGGCATCTTAATTATTTGGCATAAGTATAAATTCCAGGAAATCAATTCTACAGGTGGATTCCCCAATGGACAATGTAGCAAGGTTGATTGAAAATTACAAAATTCAAAGCCTTAATCCCCTAAGCAAGAGGGTAACAGTTAAATTTGCGATCTTATCTCCTAGCAAGTAGTGGTGTGATAGTACCCAAAATTGACCCTAGTTGGGAAGTGGTTTGGGACCACTAAACCGAGTCACCAAATGTTGAACGTAATATTTATTGTCTAGAATATGTATTTATGAATGTGTGAAAATTTCAAGCTTCGATTTAGTCGATTGCATGTGAATTCAGTTATTAGGACTTGTGTGACACTTTTGAAATGTGATAGGTTAATCTATAAGGACCTAATAGTGCATGTAATCAAAAGGGAGGACTTGCATGTCAAATTTCACCCCCTAATAGCTAGTGGCCGGCCATGACAAGGATTATGGGTAAAACATGTCATAAAACATGTTGGGACAATGGTGTATGTAAGAAAAAAATAAAATAATGAGCATGGGAATTTAATAATGAAAGGGAACAAAAAAAAAAAAAGAGAATGGTGAGTGTCCCCCCCCCTTTGCCGTGAGTTGAAGAAAAGAGAAGAAAAAAATTTGTTGTTCATCTTTTTTTTCATTTCTTTGAGCTGAAATTCTAAGGAAGAAGGAAGGGGTTCTTGCTTCATGCTTGGTTTGGAAGAGGATTAGGAGGAGGTTTGGCCATACTTGTGTCTAGATTAAGGTATGTTTGAGGTTGTGCCATGAGATTCATGCATGTTCTTAGTTGCTAGCTTGAGTTCTAATTAGTCCATGGTTCAAAACTTTGCTATATCATGGGGATGATATTCGGCCAAGGTAGATTTTGTGTTAATGTCATTGCATGCTAAATATGAAGCTTGTTAATGATAAATGTGATGGTGGATTGATGACTCTTGGATTTTCTTTTTAGCATTTTGAGTAAGACATTAAGTTTTGGAATTGATGGAATGGAGAGTATGCTTAAGTTGTGTTATGAACAACTATGTGTTAAATCGAGGTTTGCTAAGCTAGCTATTAAGGTGAAGTGCAATGTTAGTGATTGATTAATAGTGTATATACATGTATGCATATTCGCCATCAAATTAAGAGCATAGGTGATGATGAGTCTATGCTTTGTACATTCGCCATATATATATATATGCATGTGTGATTGGATTATTGATAGTAGGGCTATAGCATATGGTTATGAGCCGAATAGCTAAGAGCATGAGGTAGCAAGATAAAAATTTTTACCATGCCGCTCAGTATGTCATAAAATCATTAAATTGTGAATATCAATATGTGTAGCAAAGCGGTTGAATGAGTTAATTTATTTGTTTAAGCTCAAGATCCTAAAGGAGAGGCGTCCAACAAGGGGAAATCGAAGGTCATCAAGTAGCCGACTTGGAATTATTTTACAACACACAAGGTAGGTCACTAAGCATATATTTTGTATTGATTTAAATAGACATAATGTCTATGTAATTATGCCGAAAGGAATGATAAATTTATATACATGTATGTATGTGGTGATGAAAGTATTGAATGAAAAGAAAAGAGGTGAGATGTATTGAGTTGTTGACTTCGGCACTAAGTGTGCGGGTATAAACATTTGTGATCATGAGAATGGCACTAAGTGTGCGGGTTTAAAATTTGTACAGCACTAAGTGTGCGAGTTTGATCATATAGCACTAAGTGTGCTAGTTGATTATATAGCACTAAGTGTGCGGACTCACTATATGTTTTTGAATCACTATTGACACTGAGTGTGCGACATTATTGAGTCGATCACGGACAGTGGATCGGGTAAGTACCTTGAGTTCATGGCTAATAGGCGCTATGTTTATATTTGGAGTTGAGCTTGGTAAGTTTCGAACCTATGTGACAATTTAAATTGAAGTCACGTACATAAGAATTATCGTGGAATAAGTGAAAAGTCATGTAGATGTATGAATGTAACGAAAACAAAATGGTGTATAAAAATGCTTCAAATATCCTATTGATTAGTATATGGAATGTGAATGTGTAACTTGGTATGAGATTGAATCGAAAGGTCTAAGGAACTATGGTATAGTTCGGTTTGAATGGAGTAATTAGCCTCGTTCCATTTTGTTTCCTCTTGCGATAATGTTATTAATGGTTGGTAGTGCATTACTTATGACTTCATGAGTTATATACTCATTCGGTGTTTGCTTGTCACCTATTTTAGGTTTCTTGGACTCGACTTTTTATGTATTCGGGACCGTCATCAAGTCATCACACCGCTAACAACTTTTGGTATTTTCTTCGTAGTTGGTCTAGGAGTACATTTCGCATGTATAGGCTGTTATGCTTTGTTGAAATTTGGTATGTAAACTTTTAGCCATGCGAAAATGGCGTAAATGTTCGGTTGGAATTGGTTTTGTGATGTTTGGACACAAATCATGGTTATAATTTGGGACATGCATGATGAATTATTAGTTAAATCAAGGAAAAGTCATGAAATGGGCATAGTTTGTTTTAGTAATAGATGCTGACAGCAGCAGTGGTGTGGATGTGAAAAATCACTAAAAATATCAGGAGTGGAATTAAATAGCAAATAAATTATTTAAATGAGCCTTGATGAATCTACTTTCATATGGAAGAAACGAAACGGTCATATGAGTTGTATATTGAGAGATATTTAAGTATTCGTGAAACAGGGCTAGAACGGTTTCTGGATTCCCTGTTCCGACTTTAGAAATTCATTATAAATTAACTAGAGATAATCAGGAGTCATACCATATATTTATAGATTCCTCTTTGAGTTTAGTTTCTATAGAAATAAACGGCATCAGTATTGAAGCCCTGCACAGGGAGATATTCAAGTTGTATCACACGAAGGTCAGTGTAGTCGACCCCTGTAACATGGGAGACTTTAACTAATAAACTGTACTAATTGGCTAGACTAAAAATTCTAGAAAAAAATCTGTAGATGAACATATGAGTCTAGTTTCAGAGAAAAATTACGAAACCTATTTTCGAGTTTTGAAACTCCAGATATGATTTTTAAGGCGACAGTGATGCAGTAACCAGCTTGTCTGGAAATTTTTTTTATGGACTGTGAAAACAATTAAGTTAAGTCTGTGCACCTTGTATTCGACTTGATAACGGACTCGCACGGGTGTTACAATTTTATTGGTATCAGAGCTATGGTTTAGTCGGTTCTAGGACTACCATAGCACGTATGAGTCTAGCTATACATGCCTTAATGTTAATGTTTAAATGTGTGATGACTTCGACGGTTAAAATTTTTGTTTTGATTAGTAAATGGATCCGTGTAGAGGAACCTTGGTGGATGACGTTGAAAGTGTAACGGCTGCTCCTGCACAAGGGACGCCACCGTTGAACCTCATCATCTGCGAATAATCAAGGTGAGGGGCTAAACAAGCCTTCTTTACCATGATGAATGAGTGGGTCGCGAATATGCCCGAACCAATCGGTACTGTCCAACAATTCCAATTTGAATAATCCACCCCAAGCGCCAGTAATGCCATCGCCACTAACCCCGTGAGGCTGAGTAAGCCACCGTAGACTTGATTAGGAAGCGGGCTGAGGAGTTCAGGCCATAGTTACCGATGATGCCGAAAGGGCCGAAGTTCGCTTGATAACACCATTCTACTGTTTGATGAACTGTCATGCACACCGATGAATGTCTAAAGTGTGCTATATCCTTGTTATGGGACTCACCTACTATTGGTGGAGGACCTTGATTTCCATAGTCCCAAACGAACGAGTTACTTGGGATTTCTTTCAAACGAATTTCGAAGAAGTATATTAGTCAACGGTTCATCGATCAAAACGTAAGGATTTCTTGGAACTCAAGCAAGGCCGTATGACAAGATCGAATATGAACATGAGTTCGTAAGACTCAGTCGGTATGCTCGGGAGTGTGTGGCCGATGAGGTTGCTATGTGCAAAAGATTTGAAGAAGGATTGAATGAAGATTTAAAGCTACTAGTGGGTATTTTGGAGATAAAGGAGTTCGTAACACTAGTCGAACAAGCCTGCAAGGCGGAAGAACTTGGAAAGGAGAAGAAGAAGGCTGAATTTGAAGCTAAAGACTATCGTAAGAGATAGACGGGTAAAGCTCCATTCTCGGCTGTAAAGAAGTTCAGGGAGGACACTAATAAATCGAGGACGACTGCGGGAATTTCCATTAGAGCACGACCATCGACGGACTCCCGAGCTACTTCGGTAGCTAGTGTGGGCAATAACAGTCAAGAGAAACCTGAATGCCCCCAATGTGGAAGAAGACACATAGGTGAATGTTGGGGTAAGTCTACTAACAGGGCCTATTACGGATGCGGTTCGAAGGACCACTTCATTAGAGATTGCACGGAGCTTGAAGAGAAGAATAGGATGCAAGGTGCAAGACCTAGTGGAATGACAGGTAGAGGTAGACCACCGAGAATTTCAGGAGGTAAAGGTGGTAGTCAGAGAGGGGCCACTGATACGGCTGTTCGATCTGAGACCAGACTCTGCTAGGGCATATGCCATCCGTGCACGAGAGGAAGCATCCTCTCCGATGTTATCACCGGTACTTTCACTCTTTTGATACTAATGTAATTGCATTAATCGACCACGCTCTACTCATTCTTATGTATGTGAGACTTTAGCATCCAAGAAGACTCGCCTATTGAGTCTCTCGAGTTCATAATTCGAGTGTCAAATCCCTTGGGTCAATATGCGCTTGTTGACAAAGTGTGTAAGAGATGCCCTCGATGATCCGAGAATCTCGCTTTCCGCCCGATTTGATGCTTTTACCATTTGATGAATTCGATGTTATTCTTGGTATGGACCGTTGACCGTATATGACGCAGTGGTGAGTTGCAAAAGAAAACCATTGATTTGAGGTGCGCAAATAACGAGATAATCCGAGTTGAGTCTACGGACTTAAAGGGTTGCCGCCTATAATATCGCCAATGTTGGCTCGAAATATGTAAGAAAGGGTGCGAAGAGTACCTTGCGTATGTACTTGGTGACAAAGAGTTAGAAAAGAAACCCGAATCTGTGCTTGGTGGTTAGCGAATACCGGACGTTTTTCCGAAGAATTACCGGTTTGCCACTGCTCGGGAGATAGAGTTTGGTATTGAGCTTGTACCGGACTACGCCAATTTCGATAGCTCAGTGATCGTATGGCACCAACCGAGTTAAAGGAATTGAAAGCTCGGTTGCAAGAATTGACGGATAGAGGTTTCGCTCGACCAAGTTTCTCACCTTGGGGTGCACCAGTATTGTTTGTGAAAAAGAAGGACGGAACTATGAGATTGTGTCTTGACTATCGTCAGCTGAACAAAGTGACGATAAAGAATAAATATCCATTACCGCGTATTGATGATTTGTTTGATCAACTAAAGGGAGCCTCAGTGTTTTCGAAGATAGATTTGAGATCGGGTTATTATTAGTTGCGGATTCGAGATTCGGACGTACCCAAAACTGCTTTCAGAATGAGGTACGGTCACTACGAGTTCTTAGTGATGCCATTCGGGCTCACTAATGCCCCTGCGGTATTTATGGATTTGATGAATCGGATCTTCAGATAGTATTTCGACCGGTTCGTAGTTGTGTTCGTTGATGACATCTTGGTCTATTCAAGAGATGAGACCGAACATGCTGAACACCTGAGACTAGTGTTGCAAATTTTACGGATAAGCGCTATATGCTAAGTTCAAGAAGTGTGAGTTCGGTTAAGAGAGGTTAGCTTCTTGGGTCATGTGGTATCGGCATCGGGCATTTGAGTCGACCGAGCAAAATTTCAGCCATACTTAACTGAAGCCTCAGAAATATTACCGAGGTTCAAGCTTTTTGGGACTTGCTTACATTACCGACGGTTTGTGAAAGGTTTCTCAATGATAGCGACACCCATGACGAAGCTACTTCAAAAAGATGTTAAGTTCGAATGGACGGAAAAATGTCAGAAAGGTTTTGATCAACTGAAAACTTATTTGACGGAAGCTCCAATTTTAGTGCAGCCCGAATCAGGCAAAGAGTTTGTCATCTATAGTGATGCCTCCCTACTTGGGTTGCGTTGCGTATTGATGCAAGAAGGTCGAGTTGTGGCCTATGCGTCGAGACAATTAAAGCCACATGAGAAAAATTATCCGACCCATGATCTCGAATTAGCTGCCATCGTATTCACCTTGAAAATATGGCGACATTACTTATTTGGTGAAAAGTGCCATGTGTATTCGGATCACAAAAGTCTCAAATATTTGATGACTCAAAGAGACTTAAATCTACGACAAAGACATTGGCTCGAGTTGTTAAAAGATTATGAGCTTGTCATTGATTATCACCCGGGAAAGGCTAATGTGGTTGCGGACGCCTTAAGCCGGAAATCACCGCTTGCTTTTACTGAGCGATGAATGTACACTTGTCTATTCTACCCGACAATGTGTTAGTAGTCAATTAAAGGCCAAACCATCATTGATTCATCAAATTCGTGAAGCTCAAAAAGTCGACGATGAGTTGGTTGCAAGACGGGCTGAATGTGTGCCGAATGTGGAATCAGAATTTCAAGTTGATGATGACGATTGTTTAAGGTTCAGAAATCGTTTGTGTATTCCAAGAAATTCAGAACTTATTTCAATAATTACGAACGAAGCTCATTGTAGCCGAATGTCACCCACTCGGGAGTACGAAAATGTACAACGACCTAAGACGCCGCTTTTGGTGGTATGGTATGAAACGAGACATTTCCGATTTTGTTTCAAGTGTTTAATATGTCGCAAGTGAAGGCGTAACATCAAGTGCCTACGGGTCTACTCCAACCGATCATGATACCGAATGGAAATGGGATCGAGTAACGATGGATTTTGTATCCGGGTTGCCGCGTTTCGGCAAGTAAGTAAGATGCGATTTGGGTCGTTGTTGATAGATTGACTAAGTCGGCTCACTTTATCCCCGCATGCACGGATTTTTCAATGGATAAATTAGCTGAATTGTATGTTTCTCGATTGTGAGATTACACGGGTACCTATTTCTATCGTGTCGGATAGAGATCCGAGATTCACCTCACGATTTTGGAAGAAATTGCAAGAAGCTTTGGGTACCGTGTTGCATTTCAGACCTCCTTTCACCCCAAAACCGATGGTCAATCCGAGCGGATAATTCAGATACTTGAGGATATGTTGAGATGTTGCATCCTCGAGTTTAGTGGTTCATGGAACGGTATTTACCTTTGATTGAATTCGCACAACAATAGTTTTCAATCAAGTATTAAGATGGCGCTTTACGAGGCCTTGTACGGGCGTAAATGCCGTACACCATTGTTTTGGACCGAGCTCTGCGAAAGCAAAATTTTCAGGGTGGATTTGATTAAAGATGCTGAACAAAAAGTAAAGGTAATCCGTGAAAATCTGAAGATAGCCTCCGATCGTCAGAAGTCGTACGTGGATCTGAAACGAAAAGACATTGAGTATCAGGTGGAGACAAAGTGTTTCTTAAAGTTTCACCTTGGAAAAGATACTCGATTTGGCCGTAAAGGCAAATTGAGTCCGAGGTTTATCGGGCCATATGAGATATCCGAACGAGTCACCGATTATGTATCGCTTGATTTTGCCCCGAACTTGAAAAGATTCACAACGTCTTCCATGTTTCGATGCTTCGACGTTATAGATCTGATCCGTCACACGTAATTAGTCTATCGGAGGTTGAAATTCAAGCCGATATGAGTTATGAAGAAGAACCGATTCGTATCCTAGCTCGTGAAGTGAAGGAGTTGCGAAACAAAAGGGTTCCGTTAGTAAAAGTGTTATGGCTCAAACACGGGATGGAAGAAGCTACTTGGGAACCCGAGAACTTTATGAAAGAGCGATACCCAAACCTATTTACGGTAAGATTTTCGGGACGAAAATTTCTTAAGTGGGGAGAGTTGTGACACCCAAAATTGACCCTAGTCGGAAGTGGTTTCGGGACCGCTAAACCGAGTCACCGAAATGTTTGAACGTAATATTTATTGTCTAGAATATGTATTTATGAATGTGTGAAAATTTCAAGCTTCGATTTAGTCGATTGCATGTGAATTCAGCTTATTAGAACTTGTGTGACACTTTTGAAATGTGATAGGCTAATCTATAAGGACCTAATAGTGCATGTAATCAAAGGGGGACTTGCATGTCAAATTCCCCCTAATAGTTAGTGGCCGCCATGACAAGGATTATGGGTAAAAACATGTCATAAAACATGTTGGGACAATGGTGTATGTAAAAATAAAATAAAATAATGAGCATGGGAATTTAATAATGAAAGGAACAAAAAAAAGAGAATGGTGAGTGTCCCCCCTTTGCAATGAGTTGAAGAAAAGAGAAGAAAAAAATTTGTTGTTCATCTTTTTTTTTCATTTCTTTGAGCTGAAATTCTAAGGAAGAAGGAAGGCGTTCTTGCTTCATGCTTGGTTTGGAAGAGGATTAGGAGGAGGTTTGGTCATACTTGTGTCTAGATTAAGGTATGTTTGAGGTTATGCCATGAGATTCATGCATGTTCTTAGTTGCTAGCTTGAGTTCTAATTAGTCCATGGTTCAAAACTTTGCTATATCACGGGGATGATATTCGGCCAAGGTAGATTTTGTGTTAATGTCATTGCATGCTAAATATGAAGCTTGTTAATGATACATGTGATGGTGGATTGATGACTCTTGGATTTTCTTTTTAGCATTTTTGAGTAAGACATTAAGTTTTGGAATTGATGGAATGGAGAGTATGCTTAAGTTGTGTTATGAACAACTATGTGTTAAATCGAGGTTTGCTAAGCTAGCTATTAAGGTGAAGTGCAATGTTAGTGATTGATTAATAGTGTATATACATGTATGCATATTCGCCATCAAATTAAGAGCATAGGTGATGATGAGTCTATGCTTTGTACATTCGCCATATATATATATATATGCATGTGTGATTGGATTATTGATAGTAGGGCTATAGCATATGGTTATGAGCCGAATAGCTAAGAGCATGAGGTAGCAAGATAAAAATTTTTACCATGCCGTTCGTATGTCATAAAATCATTAAATTGTGAATATCAATATGTGTAGCAAAGCGGTTGAATGAGTTAATTTATTTGTTTAAGCTCAAGATCCTAAAGGAGAGGCGTCCAACAAGGGGAAATCGAAGGTCATCGAGTAGCCGACTTGGAATTATTTTACACCACACAAGGTAGGTCACTAAGCATATATTTTGTATTGATTTAAATAGACATAATGTCTATGTAATTATGCCGAAAGGAATGATAAATTTATATACATGTATGTATGTGGTGATGAAAGTATTGAATGAAAAGAAAAGAGGTGAGATGTATTGAGTTGTTGATTTCGGCACTAAGTGTGCGGGTATAAACATTTGTGATCATGAGAATGGCACTAAGTGTGCGGGTTTAAAATTTGTACAGCACTAAGTGTGCGAGTTTGATCATATAGCACTAAGTGTGCGAGTTGATTATATAGCACTAAGTGTGCGGACTCACTATATGCTTTTGAATCACTATTGACACTGAGTGTGCGACATTATTGAGTTGATCACGGACAGCGGATCGGGTAAGTACCTTGAGTTCATGGCTAATAGGCGCTATGTTTATATTTGGAGTTGAGCTTGGTAAGTTTCAACCTATGTGACAATTTAAATTGAAGTCACGTACATAAGAATTATCGTGGAATAAGTGAAAAGTCATGTAGATGTATGAATGTAACGAAAACAAAATGGTGTATAAAAATGCTTCAAATATCCTATTGATTAGTATATGGAATGTGAATGTGTAACTTGGTATGAGATTGAATTGAAAGGTCTAAGGAACTATGGTATAGTTCGGTTTGAATGGAGTAATTAGCCTCGTTCCATTTTGTTTCCTCTTGCGATAATGTTATTAATGGTTGGTAGTGCATTGCTTATGACTTATTGAGTTATATACTCATTCGGTGTTTGCTTGTCACCTATTTTAGGTTTCTTGGACTCGACTTTTTATGTATTCTGGACCTTCATCAAGTCATCACACCGCTAACAACTTTTGGTATTTTCTTCGTAGTTGGTCTAGGAGTACATTTCGGCATGTATAGGCTGTTATGCTTTGTTGAAATTTGGTATGTAAACTTTTAGCCATGCGAAAATGGCGTAAATGTTCGGTTGGAATTGGTTTTGTGATGTTTGGACACAAATCATGGTTATAATTTGGGACATGCATGATGAATTATTAGTTAAATCAAGGAAAAGTCATGAAATGGGCATAGTTTGTTTTAGTAATAGATGCTGACAAAGAAGTGGGTGTGGATGTGAAAAATCACTAAAAATAGCAGGAGTGGGATTAAATAGCGAATAAATTATGTAAATTAGCCTTGATGAATCTACTTTCATATGGAAGAAACGAAACGGTCATATGAGTTGTATATTGAGAGATATTTAAGTATTCGTGAAACAGGGCCAGAACGGTTTCTGGATTCCCTGTTCCTACTTTGGAAATTCATTATAAATTAACCAGAGATAATTAGGAGCCATACCATATATGTATAGATTCCTCTTTTAGTCTAGTTTCTATAGAAATAAACGGCATCAGTATTGAAGCCCTGCACAGGGAGATATTCAAGTTGTAACGCACGAAGGTCAGTGTAGTCAACCCCTGTAACATGGGAGACTTTAACTAATAAACTGTACTAATTGGCTAGACAAAAAATTCTAGAAAAAATATGTAGATGAACATATGAGTCTAGTTTCAGAGAAAAATTACGAAACCGATTTTCGAGTTTTGAAACTCCAGATATGATTTTTAAGGCGACAAAGGACGCAAAGAACCAACTTGTCTGGAAATTTTTTTATGGACTGTGAAAACAATTAAGTTAAGTCTGTGTGCACCTTGTATTCGACCCCGGTAACGGACTCGGGTACGGGGTGTTACAAGTGGAGCAGATCGAAGACTCGCCTTAATCCCCTAAGCAGTAGGGTAACAGGTTAAATTTGCAGATCTTATCTCCCTAAGCAGTAGTGGAGTAGATCGAAGACTTGCCTTAATCCTCTAAGCAGTAGGGTAACAGGTTAAATTTGCAGATCTTATCTCCTAAGCAAAGGTGGAGCAGATCGAAAATTCGCCTTAATCCCTAAGCAAGAGAGTAACAAAGTTAAATTTGCAAATTTTATCTCCCTAAGCAAGAGTGGAGCAGATCAAGACTCACCTTAATCCCTAAGCGGTAGGGTAACAGTTAAATTTGCGATCTTATCTCCTTAAGCAAGAGTGGAGCGGATCAAGACTCACCTTAATCCCTAAGCAAGAGGGTAACAGCCATGGATCTTATCTCCCTAAGCAAGAAGGAGCAGATCGACGATGACTCGCCTTAATCCCCTTAGCAGTAGGGTAACAGATTAAATTTGCAGATCTTATCTCCCTAAGCAGTAGTGGAGTAGATCGAACACCCGCCTTAATCCCCTAAGTAGTAGGGTAACAGGTTAAATTTGCAAATCTTATCCCTAAGCAATAGCAGAGCAGATCGAAGACAATGCACCTTAACCCCCTAAGCAGTAAAGTCCAAGATGATTTGGTAACAGGGAACAAGTCGAAGATAGCAGATTGGGCGTCTCTATATTCTACGGAGAGCAAATCGAAGACATAGCAGATTTGGCTTCCGGATGTTCTCACACCAAAGCAGATCCAAGATGATAGATCTGGCATCTCCATTTCGACGGAAAGCAGATACATAGCAGATCTAACCTTTATATGATTTTACTGAAGCAGATCCAAGATGATTTGGCAACTTTGTGTTCATAAGGAGAAAATCGAAGATATAGCAATTTTGGCTTTTACGTGTTTACGCTGAAGCAGATCTAAGATGATTTGGCATCTTTGTATTGTCAGAAAACAAAACGAAGAAGCTGATTTGGCATCTCTATGTTCGACGGAGAGCAGATCGAAGATATCAACATGACAGTCTTGAGTTTGCAATGAGCAGATTGAGGACCATGATCCGATGAGGCCAGGCAAATTTGGTCTTTCTATGAGTCTTTGCTCGATTCCTGTTACACAGTAATGAGCAAAGAGGGGCAGCTGTAATAGCCCAAATTCGCCTGGGCCTTAAACTAAAATAAAAAATAAAACTAAAACAAAGTCCAAGTCTAGTACAAAATTACAAACATATAATTTGGCCCAATCGGAATGGCCCATTACTTGAAAAGATTTAAGGTCCATCTATAAGCTTGACTCATATGGAAATATAATCTTTAAGGATATGCAATCTTAGATATGATACAATCTTAGATATGATATGCAATCCTAGATATGATATGCAATCTTGAAGATATGATCTTGTAATCTTGGAGATTTAATTTGTAGATATCCTTTAATCTTAACCGTTGATGTAATTGATCTGTACCGTTGGATTTGGGAAGGCTCAACTATAAATAGAGGCCTCTCCTTTCATTGTAAAACACTTGAGTTTTGGGAAGCAATAAGAATTCTTGAGAGCATTCACTCAAATTTCTCTCCCTCTTGAGTCCTTACTCTCTATGGTTTGTTCTTATTTTTATTCTTCGTCTATCTTAGTTTTTCAACCTTTTTTTTAATTTCTTCATTTTTAAAATATGTATATTTATTCCTAGCTTTTATACATTTGATTATGTATTTTATATATTATAATATTTAACCTTTTATATAGTTTATTTTAAATATATATTTTCTATGCATGTATATATATTATATTATCATTTCATGTATTTTGAACTATTGCATTATATTTTTATAATTTGTAAATGTTCTATTTATTCATTTTTAGTGTATGTCATTTATCTTATTTGTGCATAGTTTCATATTTTTTATATGCTATGTTTAATTATTTCTTTTATGTGCTATTTTATGATATATATTGTTGTATAATTTTGCATGTATTATGTTTTTCTTTTAGTTTACTCATGTTTTTATTTTCTTATTATCTTATATTTACCCTAGTATGATTTTTTTTCCATTAGACATATGTTCATGTTATTTAGTTTTGTCTTAATGATATTATTTATGTTTGTATGGAAATGTTAGAATATTTTGTACATCTATGCTTCATGATGCATTAATATGTCATCCTAAAATGTCATTTAAAATAATATTCCAAGGCTTTAAAAAAAATGTAATGCTTGATGTTTGGAAACTTCGAGAAAGGTAGTGCCCTAACTTACTGGGTTGCGACTTTTCTCGTTGAATTCGAATAGTCAAGCACCCTTCTAAGTGATTTTGAGTTTTCAAAACTTAAACAATTATTTCGAGATTTCAAAACAGTGTCCCAACTTACTGGATATGGCGTTTTGTTGTTTCGAGATAGAAATTTTCGAAAGACGAGCTTAGTTTAGAAGGTTTTAAAATGTTGCGTCCTAGTTTACTAGATGTGAAGTTTTGACTCGTTTGAAATCAGTGAGCCTTAATTTTCAAAATTGAGATATTCTAATTAAAAGAGGTTTGCATCTTAAAACTTTCAAATTTCCGACATTAAAGACACTTGATAATCAATTAGGTACCAATTTTTGGGCGTTACGAGGGTGCTAAACCTTTCTCGTAAGTAATCGACTCCCGAATCCATTTTCTTGACTTTCGTAGACCAAAATTAATGTTTTAAAACAAAACATTTTACAAGGTGATCCAATCACACCTAAAAAGATTGGTGGCGACTCCCGTTTTCGTTTTTCTTAAAGTCGATTCCCATTTTCCAAAACTCGATTTAAAAATGGTTTCGACAATAGAAAAATAAAAAACAAAGATTGAATAATTATAAATTAGCTTCCAAACCACAATTAATACTAGAAATTAATAATATTATCCAAATGCATAATTAGTAGTACACCACATGATAACAACAACATTGTCCAAGTACATAACTAATATTATACCACATTAAAGTATCAATATCTTTAACCTTGAGATCATTTTTGAAGCCAATTTTTCTATGCTTCTTACTTTTAACTAAAAAAGCTTTAGCATCGGATTCATGACTCACAAGATAATCAAACACACAACAATGGAAGTCATCATCAAATCCTTCTACCTCCATCGACATCACTTCTTCGTAAAGATGTGGTGTCTTATCCACAGTAAATTGTTCCAAAGCATTAGCAATTTTGCGAAGTTGTTCACCCACAAATTTAATTTGTTCATCAACAAGACTTTTTTGAGCATTTTTTCTTTTACATTTAGATGTGCCAAATGAAGATACTTCTGTTCTTACCTCCTCAATCTCTTCATTGTCGCATTCTATAGGCACTGAATCTTGGTTACCATCATCCAAATCTATGTCAGCAAATGTTCTGGCAAAACTCCTTGTTGCCATATCTTTACCAGCAACCAAAGTCATTTCATCATAATGATCAATGTTTTTATTCAAAAATGGTTCATACTTCTTGTGTGTCTGTTGGATATTATACACAATTAGAATAACAAGTAAATAATTGAAATATACTTAACATATATATACATATATTACCATCACTGTTGCATCATATGTCGCTCTATCACATGTGATCATTTCAATTTTATCATCCCATCCAAAACTACTTTCAACCCGAATTGTACATATAATCTGCCACTAATTTTTTACAGTCCTCAAATGATTTTCCACATGCTTCGCATCGCATTGGACTTGAAATCTTTCAGAAATAGCTACGGCAACTCGATTAATTGAAACTACTTTGAAAGTGTTAGAAGGCTTATTTCCTTTTTGGGCCTCCCCTGCTAGAATTTCAAGAAAAAGATGTTTCATCGGTTTTGTCCACCTGAATTGCTTAGAGGTCTCTTCTTTGTTGCCCCTAGTCATTCTACACTAATAAGTGTCATTATCAATCATTTTAATATCCAACAAGATTAAAACATAATAAATTCAATATCTAACAAATTCAAGACATAATAATTTCAAAATCTAACAAACTAATTTCAATATCATTATCCAACCAACATTAACAAAAAAAAATTTAATACTAAAACATACATAACATAGAAACAATAACCCTAAGCCCTAAACCTACCTAATAATTCTAGCCATATAATCAGCCCACATAGTTTGTGCAATTTCCTCTCTCTTAGTAGACCATTCTCTTGCTTCTTCTCTTTCTTCTCGCTCCGTTAGAGTTGGTTTTATCAAATTAGACTCAAGCTCCTCGTATAATCCTTGATTAAGTAAATTACTAGGATCAACTCCCATCATATGATTATGAATGATACAACAAGCCAAAACTATATCTACTTGAGTTTGAAAATTCCAAAATGGTTCAACATTTAATACATGAAACCGTTTCTTCAAAATCCAAAAAACACATTAAATAGTGATTTGCAATGATGAATGATGAAGATTAAAGAGTTCCTTTGCATTTTCAGGCCCCTTAGCACTAAACTCTTTTAAATGATATCAGACACCATGATATGGGGTAATATATCCATTTCGGATGCCATATCCAGCATCAACAAGATAATATTTACCTACAATTTTACAAACATAATTATTATTAATAAATTATGAGCTTACTAGAACTATTTGGTATTTAATGTTAATGCTTACCTTCCAGAATTCTTAATCCTCTTAGGCGTGAAAGTGCATCACTTAAAATACGAGAATCATATGCACTACCTTCCAAACCAGCTAGAACATAGGAAAATTTCAAATCAAATGTAATGGTAGCCAATACATTTTATGTCATCCCCCCTTTACGGCTACAAAATCTTCCTTGAATGCTAAGTGGAACGGATGCACAAACATGAGTTCCATCTAATGCTCCAATACAATCTTTAAAATAAGGATAAAACCTTGGATTGTTTCTAATTTCACTAGGAGTTGACTCATCAGGTAATCTAATAACTAGTTTATACAATTTCAAAATAGCTCTCAATAAACCCAAAAGTAATAGTGAATTGTCTCAATTGATCTATAATATCTAGATCCAATCACTCGAAACCTTACATTATGACCAATTATATGTAAAAATATAACTACTTGCTCCCTAATATTCACCGATTTAGTAGATTGTAACAAATTATTCCTACTAAGAATATCACACAAATTAAAAAAGACAATCGGTCTCATCCTTATCAAATCAATACAATACTGGTCACCACTATATAAAATACTATTAATATAATTTTTTCTTTCATAATCTCAATTCACACAAGGGTGAGAAGCAATTTCCTTCCTAGTTTTTAATTTTTTAATCTAAAGAGCCCCAAAAGCTAAAACTGAAGCCACGGCTCCAACAATTGCATTTTGATCTTGATTACGATCTATCTACACAAAATAATACCACACAAATATTTGATCACAAACAAGTCATTAGGGTAGCTAACAATTATCAATTGTAATTAGTTTATAGTTATAACCAACGATTAAAATATATGAAAAAAATAATACTCCAACCAAAAGAAGCACAAAAATTAACTCAATAACTAACTAAAATTAGAACAAATCTGAAAAAAAAATCAAACATTTATGGTGAGACTTCAACATTAACATTGAGAAAATATTCTAATTTTTTTTATTAATACAACAACATATAAATATACCTCATATTATCTAGATACCCGAATATTGAAAATATCATCTAAATACAAAAAACCAAGACCCTGACAAATCTTAGCAGCATGTATTAAAATGAAATATCATTTGTCTGAAATATCTTTTGCTCTTTCCTGATAAGCTTGGATTAGTTTTGAATATGTTATCCAAGGGTGGCACCAAACCCCAAATTAATTGGATATGTATGAAAAATGAAGGGAATCAAACCTTTTGTTTTTTTAGAATTTAATTATCAGACCAATGTTTGAAAACTGAAATATAATTAGTAAAAGAAATCATTGATACTATCACCATTAAATAAAGAATTTCGCAGCCTAAGGAAAAATAAATCTTTAATGGAACATAAGGTAACGGTATGTAAGAGCTTTTTTTTCTTGTTTTTGTAAACATAGGATTCACAAAA
This sequence comes from Gossypium arboreum, assembly GCF_025698485.1. Classification (NCBI taxonomy): domain Eukaryota; kingdom Viridiplantae; phylum Streptophyta; class Magnoliopsida; order Malvales; family Malvaceae; genus Gossypium; species Gossypium arboreum. Next base: position 105,303,041 of record NC_069070.1, on the reverse strand, counting down.
AGTTGTTATTTCATTATTATCAGTATCATGTTATATGCTAATATTTGTTTAATGTTCATTTTCAGATCAGTCCAAAGCTAAGTGTTATTTCATTAACTATTGCTTGCAAAACTGCCAAACCACAATCCTCAGAACAGCAAAAGGAAAATATGAAGGGGGTTATGGACCATCTCCATTCACTACTAATAGTCACTTTTAGACGCTTACAAACTTTGTATTTGCAACTAAATACTCAAGGTATACTAAAGTTATATATATAATGTCGAAACCATTTTCAAATCGAGTTTTGGAAAATGGGAATCGATTTTAAAAAACGAAAACGGGAGTCACCACCAATCTTTTTAGGTGTGATTGGATCACCTTTAAAACATTTTGTTTTAAAATCATTAGTTTTGGTCCACGAAATAAAAGAACGGGTTCGGGAGTCGGTTACCTACAAGGAAGGATTAGCACCCTCGTAACGCCCAAAAATTGGTACCTAATTGATTATCAAATGTCTTTAATGTCGGAAATTTAAAAAATTTTAAGATGTAATCCTCTTTAAAATACTTTGATTTTGAAAATTTGGGTTCACTAGTATCAAAACATTGACACTAAGTTAACCTTTTGGAAATCCCTATCTCGAAATGACAAATCACCACATCCAATAAGTTAGGACACAACGCTTTGAAATTCCAAGACAGTTGCTCGTATTTTGAAAATCTTAAAAACTTAGAAGGGTACTTGACTATTCGAACTCAACGAGAAAAGTTGCAACCCACTAAGTTAGGGCACTACTTTTCTCGAAGCTTTTAAATACTAAGCATTGCCTTTTTTATTTTTATAAACTTTAGAGTCTCGTTTTTAAATTGATGCATGAATGAGCATATTTACATTATGGAATAACATACAATATAACATATTATTATAATAAGTAAGTAAAAACATGAATTTAAACAAATTTTAAACAACGAACATAGCAAATTAAAAACAAGTAAAATATACATACAAAAATATACGATATACATTAAAAATGAATAAGTAAGCATATAAACTTATAAGATATAATTCTATATACATTTTAATAAACCAATAGACACAAAGAAAAAAACGGTGCATAGCATACAATTTAACATAAACATGTCTAAAATCAAACCAACATACATACCAATTCTAAAATACGACTTCTAACAATAATTATAAAATAACATTATAAATGATATGTAGGATTTAATCAACTAAACAATATCAAAATATAAAAAAACAAAGATAAATAAGTGAAATGTATAAAATAAAAATAAATAGAAATAAGACATTTAAAAGTATAATATAAAAATGATAAAAGAGAACCCTTTTAAAATAATGATATCTACATATAAGTTATATTATAAAATATAATAGTTATACATAAAATGTACTAAATATTAATATTACATTTATTTATAAAACTTTAAAGATGTATATAACTAATAAAATAATATAATATATACTTTATAATAAAATAAAGGTAATATAAGGAAATATAATATAATATATATTAAAGAAAAGTATTATGATATATAGTAAAATATAATATGTAATAAAATATATAAATAGAATATGACGAAATACAATATGATAAGGGATATAATAATAATATAATAAGTATTTTCATATAAAATATAGGAAAATAAATAATCTATAATATATAACCTATAAAATTAATAGAATAAATATTATATACATATTTGAAAAATGATGAAATTAAAATAAAAAAGGGTTGAAAACTAAGATAGACGAAGAATAAAATAAGAACAAACCACAGAGAGTAAGAATCCAAGAGGGAGAGAAATTTGAGTGAATGCTCTCAAGAATTCTTATTACTTCCCAAAACTCCAGTGTTTTACAATGAAGGGAGAGGCCTCTATTTATAGTTGAGCCTCCCCAAATCCAACGGTACAGATCAATTACATCAACGGTTAAGATTAAAGGATATCTACAAATTAAATCTCCAAGATTACAAAATCATATCTTCTAAGATTGTATATCATATCTAAGATTGCAATCATATCTAAGATTGTATCATATCTAAGATTGCAATCATATCTAAGATTGTATCATATCTAAGATTGCAATCATATCTAATATTGCAATCATACAATCATATCTAAGATTGTATCATATCTAAGATTGCGTATCATATCTAAGATTGCATATCATTGAAGATTATAATTCCATATGAGTCAAGCTTGTAGATGGACCTTAAATCTTTTCAAGTAATGGGCTATTCTGATCGGGCCAAATTATATTTGTAATTCTGGACTGAACTTTGGGCTTCGTTTTTTTTTGGGGGTTTATTATTTTTGTTTTTGGACTTATTTCTGGGCCCGGGCAAAATTGAGTGTCTACAGCTGCCCCTCTTTGCTCATTGCCGTGTAACAGGAATAGAGCAAAGACTATAAAAGGACCAATTTTTCCCGGGCTCGCCGAGTCTTGAAATCTTGATCCTTGATCTTCTTTGAATGGCCTCTTGACGGCTTCAATCTGCTTCACTGCAACTCAGGAAGGCGATATCTGCTATCTTTGATCTGCCCTCCGTAGAACACAGAGACGCCAAATCTGCTTCTTTGATTTGTTCCCTGACAATACAGAGATGCCAAATCATCTTAGATTTCCTTCAGCGTAAACACGTGAAAGCCAAATATGCTATGTCTTCAATTTGCTCCTTGTAAGCACAAGGATACCAAATCATCTTGTATCTATTTGAGAACATCTGAGAGTCAAATCTGCTATGTCCTCGATTTGTTCCTTGTAAACACAAGAATGCCAAATCATCTTGGATCTGTTCCAGTCTAATCGTCTGAAGGTAAGTTCTGCCATGTATCTGCTTCCCATCGAAGTGGAGATGCCTGACTTCGATTTGTTCCCTGACAATACAGAGATGAAAAATCATCTTAGATTTGCTTCATCGTAAACACGTGAAAGCCAAATCAGCTATGTCTCGATTTGTTCCTTGTAAGTACAAGGATGCCAAATCATCTTGAGTTTGTTTGAGAACATCTGAGAGTCAAATCTGCTATGTCCTCGATTTGTTTTTTGTAAACACAAGAATGCCAAATCATCTTGAGTCTGTTTGAGAACATCTGAGAGTCAAATCTGCTATGTGCTCGATTTGTTCCTTGTAAGCACAAGGATGCCAAACCATCTTGAGTCTGTTTGAGAACATCTGAGAGTCTAATCTGCTATGTCCTCGATTTTTTCATTGTAAGTACAAGAATGCCAAACCATCTTGAGTTTGTTTGAGAACATCTGAGAGTCTAATCTGCTATGTCCTCGATTTGTTCCTTGTAAGCACAAGGACGCCAAACCATCTTGAGTCTGTTTGAGAACATCTGAGAGTCTAATCTGCTATGTCCTCAATTTGTTCCTTGTAAGCACAAGGATGCCAAACCATCCTGGATCTACTTCAGTATAAACATCTAAAGGTTAGATCTGCTATGTGTCTACCCTCCGTAGAATATGAAGATGTCAAACTTTGATTTGTTCTCTGACAATACAGAGATGCCAAATCATCTTAGACTTGCTTCAACGCAAACATGTGAAAGCCAAATCAGCTATGTCTTCGATTTGTTCCTTGTAAGCACAAGGATACCAAACCATCTTGGATCTGCTTCAGTCTAATCATCTAAAGGTTAGATCTGCTATGTGTCTAAGAACATCTGAGAGTCAAATTTGCTATGTCCTCGATTTGTTCCTTGTAAACACAAGGATGCCAAATCATCTTGGATCTGCTTCAGTATAAACATCTGAAGGTTAGATCTGTTATCTTCGATCTGTTCCCTATAAACAGAGGGATGCCAAATCTGCTATCTTCAACTCGTTCCCTATGAACACAGGGATGCCATGCTGAAATCTTCAATCTACTTCGCTATAAGCACAGGAATGTTAGATCTGCTATCTTCGATCTGTTCCCTATAAACACAGGGATGCCAAATCTTGTTTCTTTGATCTACATTGTCCCATAAAAGACATAACCTGTAGAATGCGTATGAGTTCATGCCTCATAATTAGGATGCTATGATCGAAGTGAGTCAAATTCTCCTAATTAGACATGTTATAATCAAAATGTTATGAATATGACCCCTATTTTGGACGTCATCACTCACTCATCTATCGAGCTTTCCACCTCATTCTTCTCGACATATCGATCATACTCTGCTTGTATGCCTCGAATCTTCTCCATCAATTTGGTCTATCGTATCATTCCCCAAATATTACGACCCACTGAAGATATTTATGAAATGATCCTTTCTTAAGATCAATATTGCTTAAAACTTCTAACCACCTTTTGAACTGAAGAAGAAAATCTCTCGAGTATCTCCAACCCATACATATGAGAATTCCTTAAACAATTGTCTTGTTTCAGTTTCTTGTATTATCTAGAAATTTCTAGAGTAATATGCAAAACTTCATTTGTGAAGATATTTTAGTTCATCTATCATTATTTCAATGCAACATACTTTATGAATAATAGGAGACAAATAAATTGATCCTGAGGATAATTAGATTTGGACAATTTATTGGAAGGAATGCAAAAAGATTAACCTGAAAACATATCTTTGCGAAGAAAAAGAATCCAAAGATAGTAAATAGGACAGAAATCAGACGCCCCAGATATCACCGCTTGAGCGTCTATACACCAGCTCCATGAAGACTTTCTTGAGTTCAACATGTGTTTAAAAGACCCAAAGTACTTTGTCGATGCCCCGATGCGCTTCACTCTTCATTGAATCAGATATAGCAAGATTACCGTGTGCTTTTCAAAATTTGAGCCGCCCTTTCAAGTTTTCAACTCAAAACCCCTTTGGTCTCAAGGTGCCCTTTGCGGGTTTTCACCTTGGCCTCTCCATTTTTCTTTTTCTTTTTTCTTTTTTTTTCTTTTTCCTTTTTCTTTTTTTCCTTTTTTTTTTGAAATAGAAGTCCCAAAGTGCCCTTTGCGGGTTTTCGCCTTGGCTTCCCTTCTCCTTCAAACAAAGTACTCCTTGACCGAGTCCGAATTTACTGGATCAAATAAATTCTTCCTATCCATTTCTTGTCAAAATCAGTACACCTCTAAAGAAAGCCCTCTTCACAACATATGGCCCTTCTCAATCCTTTTGCATGTGCAGCACAAGGTTTCTCTTATGAAATTCTTTTGGACGAACCTTCTTTGTCATAAGTCTGTGTCATCCATTCTTGGTACATTTTCTTAGGATGAATACTTTCAAGTTAAGTTTACTAGAGGTATTCAATTCTTTACTCCATCAAAGCTTGGAGGAAAAATCTTGATTCATAAACCCATGAGAAAGGGATTGCCCCAGCAGCAGTCCTGGCTGTTGTTTGTCAAACCCTATAAAAAGATGGTTCAATGATTCTCAGCAGACAAGTATGAAGTTGTTGACTTTATCCTTCAACCTGGAAAGCTGAGGTACAGAGATTACTCCCGGGGCATACATCCCACCATGACTGGATGATGTTTTTGAAGCATCCCTAATCTTCATAAATTACCCCCAACTGTAAAGCTGCCAAATAAGCGTAGCAAATAGGAACCACAACAAATATGGCTGTGGTGCTTCCTTTGATACATATAGGATAGAGAATGAACAAACTTTTGTAGATCATCAGCCAAAAACCCAGCCTGGTCTAAGAGAACATGATAGTGGGTCTGCCTCCTGATTCCAATCATTCCAGTATAGATACCAAGGTAAAAATCATTGTTCTTTGGATGGCATACTTTGTTGTCAATGACAGTACCATGTAGCACATTGTCAGGAGATTCCTGCTGAAAAAACTTGGTATGATGGTTTTTCGTACAACAATAATCACAATCTTTAGGGTTCCATTTCTCGTCAAAGAACTTGCAAGCCTCAATAACTTGATCAAAACTTGATTGAATTGAGACTCTCTAACCCCATCCCTAAAAATAATGATTTGATCAGGTTTCCTCTTCCCTGAACTTGTATAGAAGTCTAAGAGAGCTTCATTCATGATACCGTCATCCACTTTATTAGAAATTGGTTTTGAAGAAAGAATCTATCATTTTAAGCTTCAGAGGCTGTGTACAGCCTGATGCCCCATAGCTAGAAATCAATGGCCACCGCCTGGAGCTAACCATCGCAGCTATTGACGGCACATCAGACAGCTCAGGAAAGCCAAACAATGCACTCATTCCAAGGATGATGGTTGGAACCTTTGAAACAACTGAAATTGAAGGTGTTTGCCCCAGCGTAAGCATAGAGAGTAGGTGGTAGTTTCTTATGCCAATATTACCAGTCTCGGTCATCTCCTATAATTTGTTTTTTTCTTCTTTTTTTTTGGCAACTTTTGTTGTACTGTGGTATGATACATTATCTTTGAAAAGACTGCAAACTTTTGGCATTGAATAGTTATATATAATCTTTTTTTTTTTTTGAAATGGATGACTTTTGACTTTGTAATGTTGATATACGAAGCTATCTCCCTCTCTTAATGGAGTAGTTGACGTCCACAAAGATGAGTCATTGTCAGCTTGAAACTTTTGACGAGCTCGGGCCCATAACATACATGCCCCATAAGTCTTGACTCCTTTAAATTTGGCATTCATTGTACAATTGATGCGATCCCTTTCCATGGTGGACCAACGGTGCCCCCAAACCTCATGTTTATCCTGGCAATTGCAAATCCTCCTGCATGCGTCTTTGGACCACATTTTTAAATTCCCATAATAATCTCAACAAGGTCTTGTTTTGTCTCCTCAACTAATTCCAATTTCGCAATCTTTCCTTCCTTTAAGGCTATATTTCCTACCACCACTTCATTGGGTAAAAACCATTTTCAACAAATTCAGAACCAAGTCACAATTTCTGTCACCTTCAAAGTACTGAGATTCCTCTAAACACATATCGCACTCAAAAGGAACTCTGAATCTGTAGTATCATTGCCCTTGTCATTGATATCTAGGGATCTATAATAGGCACACAAAAGAATATACAAGGAATAAATGAATTCAAGAATGACTATTTACATGAAATGAAAATTTATAAAGAATGTCAAAGGTCAAAAGAATCAGAATGAAAGAATATTTATTCGGATAAATAATAAAAGTATGATTTATTGAAAATAAAAATGTCTGAACATGAGCCCACTTCTCAAAAGAAATTTCATTACTCCTAGGCTTTAGAGCAATAAGAGTGTTTTGACTATTACTTCGTAAAATTCCTAAAAATTACAGGAAGTTCTTCTGCAGTCTAATTGTTTAAAGAACTTTCCGATTCGTAAGGACGAATGCCCTCAAGGTTTCTTTGTTCAGTCCCTTCCTCATGTATGACATTGATGGGATGATTTTCATTTCCAAACACCCCCTTCTCCGGGTAAGCTATCTCTCCTAACACAAAAGTCGGGGATATGTAAGGGAACATCATTAATTCCCATTCAACTTCTTTTTCACTTAGCCGTGACCCTCTTCTCTCTCTCTTTTCTTTCTTTTTTTAATAACTTTAACTAATTAGGGTCTTTTTATAATTTAAATGCATATGATGCGATGTGATGTAATGCAAATGCATGAATGCAAAAAGGTATCGATCTCGACTCAATTTCATTTAGAAAACTTTATTTAGAAAAAGAATATCTTTACATACGAATGGATTACAAATACGCCTTCGTCCTATGGCCTAAAGTTTTAACTCAACAAAGTTAACTCTTGACAATGATCTGACTGTAGCTTGTATTTCGTGCTCAATGTATCAGTGTGTACCTTCATGGTCCGTAAATGATCTACTACCATCCCGAATTTGAGCTATGGCTTCACCCATGAGATAATCCCTACATCTATGGACACCTCTTCCAATGTCTGTGAAGTTGGTCTGACTATCTTGAAAGAAAGATTGGCAAACAAGTGGGTATTCCTGCTTAACATGCTACCTTAAAATGATATCCAACACCTTTAGTGTTTCTTGAGAGCTTTCAGATTCCTATCCACGCAAAGCATTTTGAAATGCTTACATGGGTATCTTCTCAGCATAGTTAATCTCTACTTTAAAGGTCTTTTAAATGATATGGACTTCTTTAATCTCATTCTTTTGCGTCCATTTTGACAGATCATCAGGGCTTGCATTTCCATTATCTCTGATAAGTGCAACATAGTAAACTCATGCTTGTTGTTTGGTCTTATAATAAATAAGCCTTTTACCATCATAGAAACAATTCTTCCCACCCGACTCACCTTCGTAGGTCCATGCATTCTGTCAATCACTTTACTTCCAACACTCTTCCATCGACCATCTTCCTATGCAAGAGAAATGTTGTAATGGTGGAAATGTCCATCAATACTCTTCTTGTTCACCTTAAAATGATTGGTGAGTACATTACCTTTTATCCTGCAGCATGCCTTGCCATAGAGTGTCGAACAATCTTCTTCGTATCCAATTCTGCTTTGATTGGAAACAATATTAAGACGCACCAGTGGCGGAAGAGGCAGGAATTCCAAAACTGCCCATTTTCCCTCCTGCTCTTTCCATTTTAGCTCACTCCCTATCCCCATGATGTTCATCAACTTCTTCATAAAAGTTGGAATATGGTCAGCCTTTGAGTAAACTTGAATCATAGGACAATGCCACAAAACTGAATATTCCTCCACCACGGATACCACATCGGCTTTTTCAAATGTAAAGCAACTGTATACAAGATTCCAATACTGAGTGATGGCCCGAAACAAATTCTCGTCTATTCCCAAGTCTAGCAAGTACTGCGAGTCCCCATGGTTGTTGTAGAACAACTACTTGGCTTTGATACCCCATTGATCCCATATTTCCTTTAACTCATGTTGATTATCCTATGTGACGCTGATACGAATGTAGTCTAACAGCTTTGACACATATCCCATGGCTAGACTATTTTCCTTTACTAACTGAGTTTGCTCTTGACCATATATGGACGTTAGCGTTGCCTTCCACTCTATCAAGAAGCCCGTTCTCCATAGTAAAACTCTCCAACTTAGAAACTGACTCTGAATTCATACCTTTGTAAACGCAAAATGTCATGCAAACAAAAGAAAAGAAATAGTCAGTATCACATGATATCAATAAATCTCAACAATAATTTATAAGGGTAATATCTAAAGTTTAAATCTAACTAAGTTGGGCTCTTACGGTTTTTTCTATATGAGGTTGGTTCTAAAGTTTGAGGTACCTGAACCAGCAGATTCCTCGATCCTCACCCATTATAGGCTTATTTGAATCAAGTTCAGTTTAGGGGAATACATTTCCCTACGGCTACACGGAGATGAAAATCTCACGAAACCATAGGTACGGATGTATCCTGAAAGTGACCCACTATCCTGCACGAAGGCGAAAACCTCACGAAGGCGTAGCTTCTCACTCCCACTTAATGGTGTGACCACAACGGTCATGCAAATGCAATGCGTATTAGAATATAGCAACACATGCAATAATACAAACACATGTAATGCAAAGAGGATTAAATTTTAAAATTTTTAATGTTCCGACATTAAGACAAGAGATAATCAATTACACGGCTTGACTCTCTTAAACATCCCCAGTGGAGTCGCCAAGCTATCGAGACCATTTTTAAATTGAGTTTTGGAAAATGGGAATCGATTTTAAAAAACGAAAACGGGAGTCGCCACCAATCTTTTTAGGTGTGATTGGATCACCTTTAAAACATTTTGTTTTAAAATCCTTAGTTTTGGTCTCCGAAATAAAAGAACGGGTTCGGAAGTCGGTTACATACGAGGAAGGATTAGCACCCTCGTAACGCCCAAAAATTGGTACCTAATTGATTATCAAATGTCTTTAATGTCGAAAATTTAAAAAATTTTAAGATGTAATCCTCTTTAAAATACTTTGATTTTGAAAATTTGGGTTCACTTGTATCAAAACATTGACACTAAGTTAACCTTTTGGAAATCCCTATCTCGAAACGACAAATCGACACATCCAATAAGTTAGGACACAACGCTTTGAAATTCCAAGACAGTTGCTCGTATTTTGAAAATCTTAAAAACTTAAAAGGGTACTTGACTATTCGAACTCAACGAGAAAAGTTGCAACCCAATAAGTTAGGGCACTACTTTTCTCGAAGCTTTCAAATACTAAGCATTGCCTTTTTTATTTTTATAAACTTTAGAGTCTCATTTTTTAAATTGATGCATGAATGAGCATATTTACATTATGGAATAACATACAATATAACATATTATCATAATAAGTAAGTAAAACATGAATTTAAACAAATTTTAAACAACGAACATAGCAAATTAAAACAAGTAAAATATACATACAAAAAATATACGATATACATTAAAATGAATAAGTAAGCATATAAACTTATAAGATATAATTCTATATACATTTTAATAAACCAATAGACACAAAGAAAAAAACGTGCATAGCATACAATTTAACATAAACATGCCTAAAATCACACCAACATACATGCCAATTCTAAAATATGACTTCTAAAAATAATTATAAAATAACATTATAAATGATATGTAGGATTTAATCAACTAAACAATATCGAAATATAAAAAAAACAATGATAAATAAGTGAAATGTATAAAATAAAAATAAATAGAAATAAGACATTTAAAAGTATAATATAAAAATGATAAAAGAGAACCCCTTTTAAAATAATGATATCTACATATAAGTTATATTATAAAATATAATAGTTATACATAAAATGTACTAAATATTAATATTACATTTATTTATAAAACTTTAAAGATGTATATTACTAATAAAATAATATAATATATACTTTATAATAAAATAAAGGTAATATAAGGAAATATAATATAATATATATTAAAGAAAAGTATTATGATATATAGTAAAATATAATATGTAATAAAATATATAAATAGAATATGAAGAAATACAATATGATAAGGCATATAATAATAATATAATAAGTATTTTTCATATAAAAATATAGGAAAATAAATCATCTATAATATATAACCTATAAAATTAATAGAATAAATATTATATACATATTTGAAAAATGATGAAATTAAAATAAAAATGGGTTGAAAAACTAAGATAGACGAAGAATAAAATAAGAACAAACCACAGAGAGTAAGATCGCAAGAGGGAGAGAAATTTGAGTGAATACTCTCAAGAATTCTTATTGCTTCCCAAAACTCCAGTGTTTTACAATGACGGGAGAGGCCTCTATTTATAGTTGAGCCTCCCCAAATCCAACGGTACAGATCAATTACATCAACGGTTAAGATTAAAGGATATCTACAAATTAAATCTCCAAGATTACAAAATCATATCTTCTAAGATTGTATATCATATCTAAGATTGCAATCATATCTAAGATTGTATCATATCTAAGATTGCAATCATATCTAAGATTGTATCATATCTAAGATTGCAATCATATCTAATATTGCAATCATATCTAAGATTGTATCATATCTAAGATTGCGTATCATATCTAAGATTGCATATCATTGAAGATTATAATTCCATATGAGTCAAGCTTGTAGATGGACCTTAAATCTTTTCAAGTAATGGGCCATTCCGATCGGGCCAAATTATATTTGTAATTCTTGACTGAACTTTGGGCTTCGTTTTTTTTTTGGGGTTTATTATTTTTGTTTTTGGACTTATTTCTGGGCCCGGGCAAAATTGAGTGTCTACAACTACCCCTCTTTGCTCATTGTCGTGTAACAGGAATAGAGCAAAGACTATAAAAGGACCAATTTTGCCCGGGCTCGCCGAGTCTTAAATTCTTGATCCTTGATCTTCTCTAAATGGCCTCTTGACGGCTTCAATCTGCTTCACTACAACTCAGGAAGGCGATATCTGCTATCTTTGATCTGCCCTCCGTAGAACACTGAGACGCCAAATATGCTTCTTCGAGTTTTTCCCTGGCAATACAGAGATGCCAAATCATCTTAGATTTGCTTCAGCGTAAACACGTGAAAGCCAAATCTGCTATGTCTTCAATTTGCTCCTTGTAAGCACAAGGATACCAAATCATCTTGGATCTAATTGAGAACATCTGAGAGTCAAATCTGCTATGTCCTCGATTTGTTCCTTGTAAACACAAGAATGCCAAATCATCTTGGATCTGTTCCAGTCTAATCGTCTGAAGGTAAGTTCTGCCATGTATCTGCTTCCCATCGCAGTGGAGATGCCTGACTTCGATTTATTCCCTAAAATACAGAGATGAAAAATCATCTTAGATTTGTTTCATCGTAAACACGTGAAAGCCAAATCAGCTATGTCTCGATTTGTTCCTTGTAAGCACAAGGATGCCAAATCATCTTGAGTTTGTTTGAGAACATCTGAGAGTCAAATCTGCTATGTCCTCGATTTGTTTTTTGTAAACACAAGAATGCCAAATCATCTTGAGTCTGTTTGAGAACATCTGAGAGTCAAATCTGCTATGTGGTCGATTTGTTCCTTGTAAGCACAAGGATGCCAAACCGTCTTGAGTCTGTTTGAGAACATCTGAGAGTCTAATCTGCTATGTCCTCGATTTGGTCATTGTAAGCACAAGAATGCCAAACCAACTTGAGTCAGTTTGAGAACATCTGAGAGTCTAATCTGCTATGTCCTCAATTTGTTCCTTGTAAGCACAAGGACGCCAAACCATCTTGAGTCTGTTTGAGAACATCTGAGAGTCTAATCTGCTATGTCCTCAATTTGTTCCTTGTAAGCACAAGGATGCCAAACCATCTTGGATCTACTTCAGTATAAACATCTGAAGGTTAGATCTGCTATGTGTCTGCCCTCCGTAGAATATGTAGATGTCAAACTTCGTTTTGTTCTCTAACAATACAGAGATGCCAAATCATCTTAGACTTGCTTCAACGTAAACATGTGAAAGCCAAATCAGCTATGTCTTCGATTTGTTCCTTGTAAGCACAAGGATACCAAACCATCTTGGATCTGCTTCAGTCTAATCATCTGAAGGTTAGATCTGCTATGTGTCTAAGAACATCTGAGAGTCAAATTTGCTATGTCCTCGATTTGTTCCTTGTAAACACAAGGATGCCAAATCATCTTGGATCTGCTTCAGTATAAACATCTGAAGGTTAGATCTGTTATCTTCGATCTATTCCCTATAAACACAGGGATGCCAAATCTGCTATCTTCAACTCGTTCCCTATGAACACAGGGATGCCATGCTGAAATCTTCAATCTACTTCGCTGTAAGCACAGGAATGTTAGATCTGCTATCTTCGATCTGTTCCCTATAAACAAAGGGATGCCAAATCTTGTTTCTTTGATCTACATTGTCCCATAAAAGACATAACCTGTAGAATGCGTATGAGTTCATGCCTAATAATTAGGATGCTATGATCGAAGTGAGTCAAATTCTCCTAATTAGACATGTTATAATCAAAATGTTATGAATATGACCCCTATTTCGGACGTCATCACTCACTCATCTATCGAGCTTTCCACCTCATTCTTCTCGACATATCGATCATACTCTGCTTGTATGCCTCGAATCTTCTCCATCAATTTGGTCTATCGTATCATTCCCCAAATATTACGACCCACTGAAGATATTTATGAAATGATCCTTTCTTAAGATCAATATTGCTTAAAACGTCCAACCACCTTTTGAACTGAAGAAGAAAATCTCTCGAGTATCTCCAACCCATACATATGAGAATTCCTTAAACAATTGTCTTGTTTCAGTTTCTTGTATTATCTAGAAATTTCTAGAGTAATATGCAAAACTTCATTTGTGAAGATATTTTAGTTCATCTATCATTATTTCAATGCAACATACTTTATGAATAATGGGAGACAAATAAATTGATCCTAAGGATAATTAGATTTGGGCAAATTATTGGAAGGAATGCAAAAAGATTAACCTGAAAACATATCTTTGCGAAGAAAAAGAATCCAAAGATAGTAAATAGGACAGAAATCAGACGCCCCAGATATCACCGCTTGAGCGTCTATACACCAGCTCCATGAAGACTTTCTTGAGTTCAACATGTGTTTAAAAGACCCAAAGTACTTTGTCGATGCCCCGATGCGCTTCACTCTTCATTGAATCAGATATAGCAAGATTACCGTGTGCTTTTCAAAATTTGAGCTGCCCTTTCAGGTTTTCAACTCAAAACCCCTTTGGTCTCAATGTACCCTTTGCGGGTTTTCACCTTGGCCTCTCCATTTTTCTTTTTCTTTTTTCTTTTTTTTTCTTTTTCCTTTTTCTTTTTTTCCTTTTTTTTTGAAATAGAAGTCCCAAAGTGCCCTTTGCGGGTTTTCACCTTGGCTTCTCTTCTCTTTCAAACAAAGTACTCCTTGACTGAGTCCGAATTTACTGGATCAAATTAATTTCTCCTATCCATTTCTTGTCAAAATCAGTGCACCTCTAGAGAAAGCCCTCTTCGCAACATATGGCCTTTCCCAATCCTTTTGCATGGGAAGGATTTCTTTCGGCATAAGGTTTCTCTTATGAAATTCTTTTGGACGAACCTTCTTTGTCATAAGTCTGTGTCATCCATTCTTGGTACATTTTCTTAGGTTGAATACTTTCAAGTTAAGTTTACTAGAGGTAGTCAATTCTTTACTCCATCAAAGCTTGGAGGAAAAATCTTGATTTATAAACCCATGAGAAAGGGATTGCCCCAGCAGTAGTCCTGGCTGTTATTTGTCAAACCCTATAAAAAGATGGTTCAATGATTCTCAGCAGACAAGAATGAAGTTGCTGACTTTATCCTTCAACCTAGAAAGCTGAGGTACAGAGATTACTCCCGGAGCATACATCCCACCATGACTCGATGATGTTTCTGAAGCATCCCTAATCTTCATAAATTACCCCCAACTGTGAAGCTGCCAAATAAGTGTAGCAAATAGGAACCATAACAAATATGGCTGTGGTGCTTCCTTTGATACATATAGGATAGAGAATGAACAAACTTTTGTAGATCATCAGCCGAAAACCCAGCCTGGTCTAAGAGAACATGATAGTGGGTCTGCCTCCTGATTCCAATCATTCCAGTATAGATACCAAGGTAAAAATCATTGTTCTTTGGATGGCATACTTTGTTGTCAATGACAGTACCATGTAGCACATTGTCAGGAGATTCCTGCTGAAAAAACTTGGTATGATGGTTTTTCGTACAACAATAATCACAATCTTTAGGGTTCCATTTCTCGTCAAAGAACTTGCAAGCCTCAATAACTTGATCAAAACTTGATTGAATTGAGACTCTCTAACCCCATCCCTAAAAATAATGATTTGATCAGGTTTCCTCTTCCCTGAACTTGTATAGAAGTCTAAGAGAGCTTCATTCATGATACCGTCATCCACTTTATTAGAAACTGGTTTTGAAGAAAGAATCTATCATTTTAAGCTTCAGAGGTCGTACGACTGATGCCCCATAGCTGGAAATCAATGGCCACCGCCTGGAGCTAACCATCGCAGCTATTGACGGCACATCAGACAGCTCAGGAAAGCCAAACAATGCACTCATTCCAAGGATGATGGTTGGAACCTTTGAAACAACTGAAATTGAAGGTATTTGCCCCAGCGTAAGCATAGAGAGTAGGCGGTAGTTTCTTATGCCAATTTTACCAGTCTCGGTCATCTCCTGTAATTTGTTTTTTTCTTCTTCTTTTTTTGCAACTTTTGTTGTACTGTGGTATGGCACATTATCTCTGAAAAGACTGCAAAATTTTGGCATTGTGTAGTTATATATAATCTTTTTCTTTCTTTTTTTTTTTTGTTATGGATGACTTTTAACTTTCTAATATTGGCATACGAAGCTATCTCCCTCTCTTAATGGAGTAGTTGACGTCCACAAAGATGAGCCATTGTCAGCTTGAAACTTTTGACGAGCTCGGGCCCATAACATACATGCCCCATAAGTCTTGACTCCTTTAAATTTGGCATTCATTGTACAACTGATGCGATCCCTTTCCATGGTGGACCAACAGTGCCCCAAAACCTCATGTTTATCCTGGCAATTGCAAATCCCCCTGCATACGTATTTGGACCACATTTTTAAATTCCCATAATAGTCTCAACAAGGTCTTGTTTTATCTCCTCAGCTAATTCCAATTTCGCAATCTTTCCTTCCTTTAAGGCTGTATTTCCTACCACCACTTCATTGGGTAAAAACCATTTTCAAAAAATTCAGAACCAAGTCACAATTTCTGTCACCTTCAAAGTACTGAGATTCCTCTAAACACATATCGCACTCAAAAGGAACTCTGAATTTGTAGTATCGTTGCTCGTGTCATTGATATCTAGGGATGTATAATAGGCACACAAAAGAATATACATGGAATAAATGAATTCAAGAATGACTATTTACATGAAATGAAAATTTATAAAGAATGTCAAAGGTCAAAAGAATCAGAGTGAAAGAATATTTATTCGGATAAATAATAAAAGTATGATTTATTGAAAATACAGATGTCTGAACATGAGCCCACTTCTCAATAGAAATTTCATTACTCCTAGGCTTTAGAGCAATAAGAGTGTTCTGAATAATACTTCATAAAATTCCTAAAGATTACAGGAAGTTCTTCTACAGTCCAATTGTTTAAAGAACTTTCCGATTCGTAAGGGTGAATGCCCTCAAGGTTTCTTTGTTTAGTCCCTTCCTCATGTATTACATTGATGGGATGATTTTCATTTCCAAACACCCCCTTCTCCGGGTAAGCTATCTCTCCTGACACAAAAGTCGGGGATATGTAAGGGAACATCGTTAATTCCCATTCAACTACTATTTCATTTAGCCGTGACCCTCTTTTCTCTCTCTTTTCTTTTCTTTTTTATTAACTTTAACTAATTAGGGTCTTTTTATAATTTAAATGCATATGATGCGATGTGATGTAATGCAACTGCATGAATGCAAAAAGGTATCGATCTCGACTCAATTTCATTTAGAAAACTTTATTTAGAAAAAGAATATCTTTACATATGAATGGATTACAAATACGCTTTCGTCCTATGGCCCAAATTTTTAACTCAACAAAGCTAACTCTTGACAATGATCTAACTGTAGCTTGTATTTTGTGCTCAATGTATCAGTGTGTACCTTCATGGTCCATAAATGATCTACTACCATCCCGAATTTGAGCTATGGCTTCACACATGAGATAATCCCTACATCTATGGACACCTCTTCCAATGTCTATGAAGTTGTTCTGACTATCTTGAAAGAAAGATTGGCAAACAAGTGGGTATTCCTGCTTAACATGCTACCTTAAAATGATATCCAACACCTTTAGTGTTTCTTGAGAGCTTTCGAATTCCTATCCACGCAAAGCATTTTGAAATGCTTACATTGGTATCTTCTCAGCATAGTTAATCTCTACTTTAAAGGTCTTTTAAATGATATGGACTTCTTTAATCTCATTCTTTTGCGTCCATTTTGACAGATCATCAGGGCTTGCATTTCCATTATCTCTGATAAGTGCAACATAGTAAACTCATGCTTGTTGTTTGGTCCTATAATAAATAAGCCTTTTACCATCATAGAAACAATTCTTCCCACCCGACTCACTTTCGTAGGTCCATGCATTTTGTCAATCACTTTCCTTCCAACACTCTTACCATCGACCATCTTCCTATGCAAGAGAAATGTTGTAATGGTGGAAATGTCCATCAATACTCTTCTTGTTCACCTTAAAATGATTGGTGAGTACATTACCTTTTACCCTGCAGCACGCCTTGCCATAGAGTGTCGAACAATCTTCTTCGTATCCAATTCTGCTTTGATTGGAAACAATATTAAGACGCACCAGTGGCGGAAGAGGCAGGAATTCCAAAACTGCCCATTTTCCCTCCCCGCTCTTTCCATTTTAGCTCACTCCCTATCCCCATGATGTTCATCAACTTCTTCATAAAAGTTGGAATACGGTCACCTTTGAGTAAACTTGAATCATAGGACAATGCCACAAACCGAATATTCCTCCACCACGGATACCACATCGCTTTTTCAAATGTAAAGCAATCAGATACAAGATTCCAATATTGAGTGATGGCCCAAACAAATTCTCGTCTATTCCCAAGTCTAGCAAGCATCATGAGTCCCCATGGTTGTTGTAGAACAACTACTTGGCTTTGATACCCCATTGATCCCATATTTCCTTTAACTCATGTTGATTATCCTATGTGACGCCGATCTGAATGTAGTCTAACACTTTGACACATATCCCATGGCTAGACTATTTTCCTTTACTAACCGAGTTTGCTCTTGACCATATATGGACGTTAGCGTTGCCTTCCACTCTATCAAGAAGCCCGTTCTCCATAGTAAAACTCTCTAACTTAGAAACTGACTCTGAATTCATACCTTTGTAAACGCAAAATGTCATGCAAACAAAAGAAAAGAAATAGTCAGTATCACATGATATCAATAAATCTCAACAATAATTTATAAGGGTAATATCTAAAGTTTAACTCTAACTAAGTTGGGCTCTTACGGTTTTTTCTATATGAGGTTGGTTCTAAAGTTTGAGGTACCTGAACCAGCAGATTCCTCGATCCTCACCCATTATAGGCTTATTTGAGTCAAGTTCAGTTCAGGGGAATACATTTCCCTACGGCTACACAGAGATGAAAATCTCACGTAACCATAGGTACGGATGTATCCTGAAAGTGATCCACTATCCTGCACGAAGGCGAAAACCTCACGAAGGCGTAGCTTCTCACTCCCACTTAATGGTGTGACCACAACGGTCATGCAAATGCAATGCGATAGAATATAGCAACACATGCAATAATACAAACACATGTAATGCAAAAAGGATTAAATTTTAAAATTTTTAATGTTCCCACTTTAAGACAAGAGATAATCAATTACACGGCTTGACTCTCTTAAACATCCCCAGTGGAGTCGCCAAGCTATCGAGACCATTTTTAAATTGAGTTTTGGAAAATGGGAATTGATTTTAAAAAACGAAAACGGGAGTCGCCACCAATCTTTTTAGGTGTGATTGGATCACCTTTAAAACATTTTGTTTTAAAATCATTAGTTTTGGTCCACGAAATAAAAGAATGGGTTCGGGAGTCGGTTACATACGAGGAAGGATTAGCACCCTCGTAACGCCCAAAAAAGTATAATATAAAAATGATAAAAGAGAACCCCATTTTTAAAATAATGATATCTACATATAAGTTATATTATAAAATATAATAGTTATACATAAAATGTACTAAATATTAATATTACATTTATTTATAAAACTTTAAAGATGTATATAACTAATAAAATAATATAATATATACTTTATAATAAAATAAAGGTAATATAAGGAAATATAATATAATATATATTAAAGAAAAGTATTATGATATATAGTAAAATATAATATGTAATAAAATATATAAATAGAATATGACGAAATACATTATGATAAGGGATATAATAATAATATAATAAGTATTTTTCATATAAAAATATAGGAAAATAAATAATCTATAATATATAGCCTATAAAATTAATAGAATAAATATTATATGCATATTTGAAAAATGATGAAATTAAAATAAAAAGGGTTGAAAAACTAAGATAGATGAAGAATAAAATAAGAACAAACCACAGAGAGTAAGAACGCAAGAGGGAGAGAAATTTGAGTGAATGCTCTCAAGAATTCTTATTGCTTCCCAAAACTCCAGTGTTTTACAATGAAGGGAGAGGCCTCTATTTATAGTTGAGCCTCCCCAAATCCAACGGTACAGATCAATTACATCAACGGTTAAGATTAAAGGATATCTACAAATTAAATCTCCAAGATTATAAAATCATATCTTCTAAGATTGTATATCATATCTAAGATTGCAATCATATCTAAGATTGTATCATATCTATGATTGCAATCATATCTAAGATTGTATCATATCTAAGATTGCAATCATATTTAAGATTGCAATCATATCTAAGATTGTATCATATCTAAGATTGCATATCATATCTAAGATTGCATATCATTGAAGATTATATTTCCGTATGAGTCAAGCTTGTAGATGGACCTGAAATCTTTCCAAGTAATGGGCCATTCCGATCGGGCCAAATTATATTTGTAATTCTGGACTGAACTTTGGACTTCGTTTGTTTTGGGGGGTTTATTATTTTTATTTTTGGACTTATTTTTGGACCCGGGCAAAATTGAGTGTCTACATATAACACTCATGAAAAGATTTCTAATAAGAGTACTAGTTAGGATTGTGATATTATGAACATCAATTTACCTATAGACTAGTGCTAATGGGTCATAGAATAGACATCAATAATAAAGAAGAATCTGAAGCATATCCTAGCAACGTGGGCCAAAATAGGCTTGCTTAGTGTTTCTATCGCACCCAAAATTTGAACTACTTATAGTCATTAAATTATTGTACTTGTTCCCCATCTCAATCAGTTTCAATACCATCATGCATCAACTAAGCATTGCTGTCTACAACAAGCCATCTCAATAACCCACCTACAAAGCTACTGCCTCCTACTAAAAGGAAGGAAAAAGCTTTTACTTCATAGAATTTCTACTTGTTCTGTTGTTAAACAAAACATAAGTGCCTTTATAAATTTATCCCTAAACTCAATCGAGTATGGGAATTACAGAGGTCTCTTCACTCTTTTTTACCACAAACAAGCATCAATCTATATAACCTAGATTTTATACACTCCATAATCATGCTTATACCTCTAGTGGCATAGCTCTAACAACTACAACTACAACAACCATCCAATTCTTTTAATCTTTACTAACCAACTAAATTCATTAAGAAGATATTTCTCTCTTGATGGTTACATGTACCTACTTATTTTACCACCAGCCTATGCAATCCTGGCTTCAGCTTCTTGTAAAAAGTAATTACTGCTCTTTTCTAGAGATATTAGTTACAGTGAAACAACTTTATTGAGCTCAAAACAGCATATATCCATTCAAATCACATAGAAAGAGAAAAAGAGAAACTCACAAGTGGCCATGGAGAAAGCAACGAATTTACAGAGTAACTAAAATACAATAACTTTGAAGAACAAAAATAATCAAAGTAAAAGATACTGATATACCTTGATAGGATTGGAAAGCTAGATTTTGGGGTTTCTTCAAAATGAAGACTTGGTAAGAACGACGAGATGACGAGACTCGGACAATAAATAGAGA
This sequence comes from Gossypium arboreum, assembly GCF_025698485.1. Lineage (NCBI taxonomy): Eukaryota > Viridiplantae > Streptophyta > Magnoliopsida > Malvales > Malvaceae > Gossypium > Gossypium arboreum. The sequence continues at coordinate 105,281,940 of NC_069070.1, read as the reverse complement.
TGAGGAGGAGAGGCAGAGGCTGATGGACAGAGAGGAAGGAGAATGGCTGTTGTGAAGAGAGTGAAGGAGAACAATAATTTCACTTCAAAAAATCAAAGAAAAAAAAATCATACTAGAAAGGGTAATAGAAGAGCAAGCATAAACTTCAAAAATAAGACTTGATGAAGAGTGATGCAAAACCTAGTAACATAGATGCAAAATCCAAACAGATTCTTCAACAAAAAAAAGGAAGAAGAAGATTTATTAAAAAATTGAATGAAATAAAGGTAGATTAAATAAAGTATAAAAAAGTTACCTTGATTGAGATTCAGGAAGGGAAGTGGGTGAAGAAGGAGAAGGAAGATGAAGAATTGAAGGAGGAAATAATTTCTGGAAAATGTCTTACAGAAATAAAATCAGTAAGATGTTTTCCCTAAAAACCCATTTCATTTACCCATGTTTTAGAAAATGTTTTCCCATAGTAATTTATTTTCCATCAAAAAAACACCGTAAAATAGGGAAAATATTTTTCGAAAAATGTTTTATTGGCAAACAAACAGAGCCTAAGTTAATACCACAACAGCAATCATCAATATATTTAGTTATTTTTAAGCTAATATGCATGCTTGAATTGGTTTTAGCTTTGTTGATCGTTTTAATGTTTATTCTAGTTGTCTCAATAATTGTAAAGCCCTAAAACTTTAGAGTTTAATTGTGAAAATTTGCACTAATTAATCTTTGTATCTGTGGTTATGTACTCTATTCATGTGATTGAGTAAGGAGTTTGAGTTGTGTCATTAAGAGTTTTATCATTTTAGAATAGCTCCTATCCATGCATTACATAGTTAAGTGTAATTTTGTATGAATCTATGACAAGAATGAGTCTGTTGGTTCACTAGTTAACTATCTGTCTATATCTTGTCTAGTCTCCAGTTTGAATCCTAGCAAATGCGTTAAGAATATTTTTGCTAACTGTCAGATTTTTGCTTGAAAGTTAAACCAATTAAAATTATCGTACTCTCTCCTTTCTCTATTTTTTTCCTTTCTTTTTGCTTTATGTCCATTTTTTTTCTTCCTTCTACTTCTTTTCGCTTGTAATATTATCGATTCTATTATTTTTACTTCAGAGCACCTGCTTAGACCAATGTTTTTCCTATTACTGTGGTTAGTAAGTTGTTCCAAAAAAACTCCGTGAATTTAGTTGTAATTGCTAAACTTATTTGTTTTGTCAAGAAAATAGTTTTGTGATTAATGATAGAACCTATGTTTGTGTGTTTAATTTTTTTATTTAGGAAAGAATCTCGAGGCCAATGGTCCTTCTAACGCTTGTAATTCATCAACTTCATTGGACTGCGAAGGTAATAGTTATGTTGAATTGGGGTTTCGTGTTGACTTATGTCGATGAATTGTTAAATTTGATAGTTGTAATGATTTTGTGTTAATTGGTTATTGATCATCTATTTTAGGCCTCGGAAGGTCATTCCACTATTACTGCACAACTACTTTAGGTGCATGCCAAAAATCTTAATTTTTGCGAGTTTCGGGCTTGTTTCCAGGCTATGCAATTCGCTGTTTATGTTTCGAACCATATGAGCATGTGTCAAAGCCGTGTGAACCACACGGGCAAGGACACAAGCGTGTGTCCAGGCCATGTGGCATATAAATCAGGTCTGAATCTTGATTTTCTGAGGCCGTGTGTGTGGACTACACTAATCTTGACCTCTTTAATGTGTGAATGATCTGAATTTTATTGTATGAGAACTCTTTGATCCTCTATGATTGACATATGTATAGCATAAATATATGTGTGTTGTAATAACTATTTCTGATATTGAACCATACTCCATATATGTGGACATTTTTATACTACATATGAATAGGTTGGGATACTGTGAAAAAGGAAGTACTCTGATCCGAATTAGTGGCTAAGCGACTGTGCGGATATCTCTGAAACTGGCGCTTTGATGTATTCTGGTTTAGCAGCTGAGATGCGACTCTATAAAACGTGTTAGACAGACACTCTATGGTCTGTAGGGTTGGATAGGTAATGAACGCCCTAGCGGTGTGTTGGGACAGCCGAAGACAGTCTGTAGAGGTTGGGGGTAAGAAAACTTGCATATGAAACTGATATGTTTTGTAAATGAAACTGAAACTACTCTGCTTCTATAACTAAACTATTTTGTATCCGAACTGGAATGATTTTTGTTGGTTACTCGAATCTAGGGATTCAAAAATGCCCTTTTAATTGTGTTATACGTGAATGAACCTCTTTTATACAATGAGCTCATAAATCATTTAGTTTCTGTTTGAATTGCAAGTGGTTCACCAACTTGAATGGGTCAGCATTGTGGGAGCTAGGTCAAGCTTTAACTCTTTGTTTAATAATTACTATTAGGGTTTTTGGTATTTTATGATAATATGATGTTTTGGGAAATTGCATACTTAATTAACTGTGTGTTGGATTTTATATAGGGAATGCTTCTGTGTTATTGTGTGATAATTGTGAGTTTTAAGACTGATGATGTAATTCTCTAGACTTGGTCTAGACGTCTAGGTCAGATTTTGGGTGTTACAGTAATAGATGTGGCGTCTTGCATCCAATTAACTTCCAAGTTGGGTGTAGGATGTTCATTTATTAGTATAAAAATGTTGGTCGGGTTTAGTTACTTCTAGGCCCAAAATGTATCATTTTTGGTGTTTTGCCTAAGATACATGCCATTAGGTGCTTGAATTTAGTTTGTAGATAGTTTAGACTTGGATGTTGAATTTTCTTGTTTGTTATATGGTAGAGTTTGAATTGAATTTGAATGTTGAGGGAATCTGATAGGGATAATGCACCAGATTTAGTAGAGGTGTCGGTTGTAACACCCCTAACCTGTTTCTGTCACCGAATTAGAGTTACGGAGCGAGATTGATTCATGGGCCGTCTCGCGAAGATCTTCGATCCTTCGCCATCGCGAGAATATAGCGATCGAAGAGCTATCGCTCAGCTGCTTCGCGTATTACGAAAGTAGTATTGCCCGAAGGGGGCATGCTGCAAGAGCGTAGGTGACTGGTAAGCGTAGGAGGTGTGCCCGAAGGGCAGCGGCAGCAGTGTGGTTCCAGGTGCCGTCGCTAGATTGAGATCTGCAGGGTGGCGGGACTTACCGTACAATAAAAAATATTTAAACAACATAACATTCAATAATTTAAATATACCATAAACCACTCATTCTCATTCATTTTTTCTTTAAGTCGAGCCTTCAAGGCCCTAAAAATAGCTTGGATGTAATTCGGGACTAATTTGAAACAAACGGAAAGTTAAGGAAAAAGTTGCAAAAATTGGAAACAAGTGTCACACGACTGTGTGGCCAGGCCATGTGGAATCACCCTAGGCCATGTAACTTTTGAACAAGGGACACACGACCATATCCCAACCTATGTCCTCTCCCATGTAACTCACTGAGTAGGGTCACACGGCTATGTCACACGTCCGTATGCTACGCCGTATAACTTTTTGAGTTGCCCCACACGCCCGTGTATCAGGCCATGTGTTAGGCCGTATAACTTAGTAACTTGAACCCTAAGAAGATCCTCAAATCACACACAGTCGGGTGCCTCACACAACCGTGTGATACCCCGTGTCTCAAGCTGTGTGAACCCAAAATTCACCTAAAATCAAGCCATTTCATAACCTAACCATGCATAAACATTCAATCCAATTGTGCACACTTTCAATGGACCAAACCATCATCGAAGCACACATAAAATTTCTATTTCAAAGACCCTACTTCAACTAACCAATATGTCATTCAAAGGCACCACAATTAGCATCCAAAAATCACTTACCTAAACATGTTCATATACTACATTTCATGCATACAAACCTAGTTCAATTACTTACCAAAACATACAACAAATTTACCATTATCAATCCATTCTAAACATACCATAAAGAGCCTTGTTTACAAGCCTTAACAAGTGACTAAAAATGACAAGATTTGGTAAGCATTAAAGTGCACTAACCAAACATAATCTTCAAAACATAAACATGTCAAAGCACCATTACACAACATCCTATACATGCCATTATAAACCTTGGTCAAAATACTCGAAAACTATTGAATTGACTTTTGGATAGTGTGATAGATCTCCGACTAGTTTTCAAACCAATCAAGCTTTTGTAATCTATAACATAAAGGAAAGAAACTACGTAAGCAACGAGTGCTTAGTAAGCCTGTAAAAACCTTAAATATAACTTACCATTTCAACAATACAATATATAGATTAAACATAATTCAACACCAATGTCATAAGCTTAGCAAAGGTTAATCAACATCACCAACTCACAAGTTAGTATGTCTATCCATAACATAAATGAAATCAATCATAAAATATGTAAATTTCCATGTATACAACATCATTTAGTTCATCAATCCTTTCATTAAGTCATAATTCAATCTATTTGCATACTTACCATTTTGTTCCCTTTTCTTGCACATTGAACCATCTAGAATTACATCGAATACACGAGAAAGCTCACATGAAGTGTACCTTTACATATAACCATAACATTTCCTTTACATCAATGCTCACACGAGCTGTGAAATGGGCCTAATCATACAAGCTATAGGTCAAAATATAAGCTACACGATACTGCTCACACGAGCTATGGAGAATCCATAACAAATGTAAGACCTCAACCATCAGTAGGACATTCAAGACCAGCACCCGAAACATGAAATCTCTAATGACATGTCATTTGTATCCTAAGAATTCCTAAAGTTCAACCAAGACTAGGTATCCGTCAATTCATCATAGCATTGACACATTTGTATATTGATTCATTTATATCAAAACAACATAATAAATATTCAATTTAAACAACGTTTAAGCTATTATAGTTCATATGAAATTACCTCGATAACTAGGGAGTAGTGGTTAGATCGAACTAATCCAAAGCTTTAGTTTTTCCTCGATCTAAGTCTGAATGTGGTTTATCTTTATCTAAATAGGTAATTTCAATCAATTAAATACTTCTAGTATTCAATTTAATCCACATTTCATATATATGCAAATTTACCAATTTTCCCTTAACATTTTAACTTTTCACAATTTAGTCCTTAAGCTTATAACTTAAAATCTAACCATTTTAGTCTAAATCCATGTCAATCAAAGATGCAAAGGACCTTGAAACAACCCATATTTACCATAACTTTACAATAAAACCCAACAAATTAATCCCTATTTCTAGAATTCATCAAAAATTACTTAACAAAACTTATTTATTTTTCAACAAAGATTCATAATCTATAAACTAACATCAAAACTCATTCAAAAGCATTCATGGTAAGTCCCTCAACCTTTAATAGTTTTGCAAATTAACCCCCAGACTAGCTAGATTAAGCTAAAACGAACTCAAAAACATAAAAATCATTAAAAATAGGGTGAAAAACAAATACCATGCAAGAATTTATGCTAGCCGAAACTCCAAGCCCTAAAATGGCTACTTCTTTCTTCAAATTTCAGTGGTGATAACACTTAGGAAATATGATACTAACTTTACCTTATTTTAACAGTTAATTTATCAAATTGCCATTTTAACCTTAGTCATTAACTTTAAAATCACCTAAATCATGTCCATATTTTTCCCCTAACCTTAAGAATGATATAATTACCATTTAAGTCCATTAAATTCCCTTTCCAAAGCCATTTAGCCCTTTTTAATTAATAGAACTCAACTTTTACACTTTTTACGATTTAGTCCTTTTTACTTAACTAATTAAGTAAACTTCAAAATTTCTTGACAAAATTTTAATAAAACCTTAATATAATCTCATAAACATTAAAATAATAAAATAATAATTTACTCATCGAAATTGTGGTTCCAAAATCATTGTTTCCGACATCACTAAAAACGACTTGTTACATGGGTGGTTATTATCTTTTAGAAATTTCTTTTTTAAATTTTTTTTCAAAATTTCCCCAAAATTATTTCAAAAATTGACTTCCCACTTTTCCCTCTTTCCCATTTTTCCTTATTCTTGGTTTTTCACATTAGTTTTTCATTGAAAAATAAAATTCTTTGACTTTCTTTTTCCTAAAATTTCTCATTCTTCTTCTGTTCCTGTCTTTATTTCGATTTCCCATTTGTTCTGCACCATCAATCATTGTGCTCCGGTTGGTAAGTAGCTGCTATTTTGTTTTAATAGTGTATATATTTCTTCGAATCATTTGTATAAGTATACTTTTCGGGTTAGTTGTTAAATTGAGAATTGATCATTTTGGTTTTCCAATAGGAGAAGAAAGTGAGGCGTACAACGTCCCTTCAGCAACCTAGGCACCATTTTAGACTGTTGTTTTCTCAAGGGTAAGTGATTAATTTTCTATTTAAGGTCGAATCTCAGTGTTAGGATTGCATTATTGGTGTTTGTGACCAAGTTAAGGGCTCAGAATTTGGACTATCATTGTTAATTCTCACATTCTTAATGTCGATTTTAGGTACTGGAATTATGGTTGTAGTGTGGGCATTGAAAAATGATCAAGTGTGTAACGAAAACCTTGAAAAACAACAACGGCATGATACTGAAAAAGCCACTATCATCGCCACAAGGCCGTATGCTAGGCTGTGTGAGCCACACGAGTATGTGTTAGGCGATGTGGGCCATACAGGTGTGTTGGCCCATTTTTCGTAAAATTTAGTTATGGTCATATTTAAAGTGCAATTTGAGATTAGTCACTTCGTAGGTTCTAAAATGTGATATGTATGTATTAAGAACCTTTTTATTTATCTTTACAAAATTTAAACTTACTAAATTCATTTGTGAAAAGGGGTCCTAAAAGAATTTTATTGGATAAAATGATATATTTGATATATGATTAGTCATATAATCATGGTACATAGATATGTTTTATTCAATATCCTTAACAAAAGGTATAAGAGGATTGGCAGAACTAACTCATTTTTTTAATAGGTGAGTAATCAATGGAATTACAAATGGAGTAGGCATTATAAGTTTTTTTGTAGGAGAAAGTGTAAAATATCCAGGGGAAGTCGCATCTCGTTTTATCTATTATTGTATTTATTTTATGTATTAATTTTTTAGTAATTTACTACTTTATTTTATTTTAATTTTATGCAATTTATATATTAATATTTATATTTATAGATTTTCATTTTTTAGAATATTAAAAATTATTATTATATAATTTGAATAATAATATTTAATATTTAATTAAAATATTTTATCCGACCATAAAGATCGCATTGATTATCGTCATGTATAAGGATATTATGAAATCTGATAATTTGTCTCTGTTTATGTGATTTTTGAAAGCATGATATTATTATCTGATGTGTATAACATGTATAACATATGTGCATCTGATATCTATACAGTACTGCGTGTGCATTGGGGTGAGATAATGATATGACAGAGGAAGTGTTGGCAATTTAATGATCTGCATTATCTGGTGGTTTAAACCACATATTTGTTCTGGTGGCTTGGTCACACTTATCTGATTCTGGCATAATATCGTATTATTTCTGGCAACTTGACTGTACTATTCTGAAAAGTGGCATATGCTCACTTATAGGAGTGTGGGGTTAGATTGGTATTTATTATCCTAATTGGTCTGTAGGGATGGGGGTAGGATTTGACTTTGTATCTAAAATTGCATCTAATTTTGTATTTGAAAATTACATCTGTATCTGTATCTGCATCTGTTCTGTTCGATGGGTTGAGTTACACACTGAGTTCGTAAGCTCACCCATTTGTTTTCATCCTCTCAAGTAATTAGCAAACCTAGGCTGTCGGCATACAGGAACTCATGATTGGACTCTTTCAAAAAACAATTTAACATGAACTTTATGTTAATAATGGACTTTTGGGACTTTTAGACTGTAGCTTGTTTTGGACTTTTTTTTTTGTTTTGACTTTTTTCAAATTAAGTACTATTATATTTCTATCTGCAAAATTATTTTTTTACAATCAAGCCATGGTTTTCAAATTTTCAAAACTTAGAAAATTTAGCTGCAAGACGAAGATTTCACACAAATGTTTTCTATAACAAAACAAATAATCTTAATTAGTATTTTCCCTAAAAATTGGAAAACAATTTATCAAAAGTTAACATTGTTTTCTACATGATTAAAATTAAATTTATGAGTTTTAAACAAGTTATTGAAATTCCTCAAGATTCAGCCATAACGTCTAGGTTGAGCGTGGTGTGTTACACATCGAGTATTGCCTGGACATTGGAGAGTACCGACTTGATTTTTCCCTTTTCTAGTTTCAACCTCATCATTGTCAATCAACTATGCGATATGAGATGCCTCAATGGCTCTTAATTGATCATGTCGCTTGCTTGAAGAAGAAAACAAATTGATTATACCAATCATGTATGAAAAATATTGGCAAGTAGGAAAAACCTCCTTAGATGCAGCTAGTAAAGTTAACTAGAGATGATGAGCGAGGTAGTGAACAGAGTATGCAAATCGGATATTTGTAGCAAATAATGCTTGAAATTCATTCCATTCGCCACCCATATTACTTGCACCATCATATCCTTGACCATAAATATCATCCACATTAAGGCAATGACATAAAAGAACTTCACAGATTGCCTTCTCCAAAGCTAATGGTCTGGTCTCCTTCACATGAACCAAATCAAGAATCATTCATGTATAAATCATTCTTTATCAATAAACCGCATGATAATTGCCATTTGTTTTTCTTTGACTCATCACGAGTTGCATCCACCATAATACAAAACTTTGAATCTCCAATCTCTTCCCAAATGAATCCCTAGATTTTACTCGCCAAAATAGAAAGAATGTCCTTTTGAACAATCGAACTAACACTGTAACGCCCCAATTTTTGGGAATTCTGTAAAAGTCGTAAAATTTAAAATTCTGTGTTCTATTTGTTATGTGTAGGATTAATCATGTTGGTGGGCCTCTAGAAGGCCCAAGCTTAGGATAAAACCCGGTAGTTTAAATTAAATTTAATTCTATAAGAGAAAGGGGTTCTGATAAATTGGGCTTTTAAGAATTATTTGTGAAAAATGGATCACAAGGAAGCAAGTGGTAAAGTGGCATGTGACGCCACCGGGAAGGATGTAGTGGCGTGTGGAAGCTTGGGAGGACCTGTGTTCAAGTCACAATGACAACAAATTAAGTGATTAATTTTTATGTACAGAAAGGGAAGTAGTGGAACCGAAATAAAAGTCTGTCAGAAGAGTTTAAGAGGGTAAGGGATTGAATAAGGATAGAGATAAGGGAGGAAATCTAGGAGCTGATTAGGGTGAGCTGTGTTGGCCGAATTTTGGACTCTTGAGGAGCAAGAGGTGGCCGGCCAAGGAATTCTTTAAGGGGGAAAATTTCGGCTAGGTTAAGGAGCTAGTATAAATTCGGCACTTAGGGTAGTTGGTGCTGTTTCCTGACTTTTCTCCTCATCTTTTCTTTTCTCCTCTCCTCATCTACCTTTTTCTTCATCTCCTTTCCTCCATTGCCGAACCTTTCAAACCTCTTGTCCATCTCCACCCTACTCTACATCACTTTCCTCCATTAATTTTCTTAGACTAAAGCCGAACCTCAAATCTCAAAATCCCGAAAGCTATATTCTTGCGCCGTTTTTCCAAAGCCATATTCCTCAATATGTTTTCCTTTTTGACCAACATTCCTCTCACTAAACCCCTAGCATCTTTCGACAACATTACCCAGGGTTATAGCCTCAAATCATTATTTTCTATATCACCTAGAAAAGCCGAAACTACTATAGAGTTAGGGACTTGTAGTCGAAACTTCAAAGCTTCTAGATTCAAGTTTACCGTTGTTTAAAGGTTGAATCTGCATCAGATCTACGTGGAAAGTAGGAAGGAATAAGTGTTAAGTGCTCATCACTCCAAATCTAGTCTTATTTTTCAAGTTAGGAAAAAGTCGAAGTCCCTAAAATCTAGGGAGGCTATCGATTTGGGCATAGGGCATAAAGGGTCTTTAACCGATGATTTATTTTGATGATTAGTGTCTTCTCAAGGGTTGGATCAAGGCTTGGATCTTTGGAGTGATCGACTTGGATCTAACCATCGGATTTCGCAAGAAGGTAAAGTTTTAAAGGCTTTTAGGACGAGTCGAATATGGGTAAGTAATTATGGAGATTAGTGTTGTGATTTGCAATCTAAGAATTGTAGCAATGTAATTGTAGGCGCTTCGTGCGTGGATCTTGTCGAGAAGTTGTCACAAATCGGTGTGTAATCGACACCCTTTCATAGGCTAGATCGGAAAAGTCAAAAAGTCAAATCTTAAAAAAGCGGTATTTTGGGCGCTTACGAGTATGCGAATGCTCGTGAGACGTATGGGTAATTATTACTGGTAATCGGAAGTGATAAAACTGCAGTACGTGCGATTTCGTGTGTTTTGATATTTTGGGCTTAATGGGCCAAAACTGGGTTAATGGGCCAACGGGCCCAATTCGGTAAGAACACTCGGTAAGTGTTTCTGGCTAAAAATAATGGCTACGATATGCATGGAAACCTTAGAAATAGTTAGATGTGCTAATATACCCCTATGTATGCAAAATTACCATTATACCCCTATGTATGCAAAATGACCTTTATACCCCTAGGGTTAATTTTGTCTGAAAAGCATGATGAATTAAATCTGTATGATGTGTGCCATGAATGTATATCTGTTGCATGGGGGCATGGGCTATATTATGGAGGAAGCGTCCTGGTGGCTATGCCACAAATTATCTGTTCTGGTGGCCTTGCCACATATATCTGTTCTGGTGGCACTGCCACAAAATATTCAGATCTGTGACTCTGTCACATTTTCTCAGATCTGCACCATGCTACATATTTTTGTGGTGTGTAGCGGTTGGGTGGGTCGAGTAGTCTCCCCACATGGTGAAAGGATGGTATGGGGGTGTATGTGGTTGGATACGGTTGGGTTTCTGCATAAGCATGATATATCTGTTCGGTCATTACGGGCCTATGGGCTTTATTCGATATCTGCTCGGGCCGAGGCCAACTTATTCTGCTCTCGTGGTTTGAACTGATTTAGGCTATGGTTGGGTTGAATTACACACTGAGTTTCCCAAAACTCACCCCTTATTTTCATCCTCGCAGGTAATCCTCAACCATAGTGGGCTTGGAGCTGTGAGGGATTTGGACTGGCTACATGTTTCTACGAACCTGGTTTCTTTCTGGTGAACTGGACGTCCTTTTAAATTCATCTATGGTTTTGGGTTTTAAGTGTAATAAGGCCTTTTAATTGTTTTTTTATGGTTTTGTTTTACTTTTATTATTTTATTTTACTATGATGAAAAAACTATGATGACTAAGGAAAATGGGTTAGCTTTAGGACGCGTTTTCAAAAACATTAAGTGATTTCAAAATAACACGTTTACAAGTAAGACTTCCGCTAACAAACGTTTTCAAACTTAATCATTTTCTTAAGATAGACATAACCAAACGGTTTTCTCAAAATTACACGAGTCGTTAGGGTGTGGCAATGGTGGTGTGCATGTCTAGGATTGGATCCGAAGGAGCTTGGTACTTAAACAAATCCGACGGACTCACCTCCTCTTCTTCCGGTTTCCTACCGTGCATGACTTCTATTCACCTTAACTCGCTTTAAAAGTATCTTTACAACCCCAACTAAGTTTTCCAAACTAAGTAAACGGAACATTTTGAACGCATCGATGTGGCGCACGGATCCGGTCATAATGTCAGGCCGGTCCAGGGTGTTACATTTAGTGGTATCGAGCCAAGTTGCAACAACTCGGTACAGGAATGGGTTTACAAAACGAAGATTTTCAAAAAAATCGGTTTTAAATCGACTTCAAGGTGGCATTTGAATCTCCATTAAGCCCGTAAGTATTCTCAATTTTTCAATATATTCTAAATTATCTGTCTCAGATCAAACTTAACTAGAATACTCTAGATAGGATGCTACCGAAACCCTAAAAAAGCTTGCTAAAGGACTGAAACTATAGTTAAACGTCGATTCTACGAAAACAATCTCTGAATTACTATTTGAATCATAAAACATCTGTAATAATCACTGGAATGCTAAAATTAATGCATAAAATTCGTAATCAGATTATATGATATGAGTACACGAGCAGCTCGAGGTAGAGGCCGTGGACGAGGCCGAGGAAGAGCTCGAGCGAGATCTTCGTCTTCAGGACATATGCCAGCAGCAGAAGCACTGGTACCTTTGGCAACGAAAGTGGAATCTCATGATCATGGTGCCGGGGATGACGCCCTGTCGCAGGCAATGTTTCAAGTTCTGGAAAGTGTTGTCGGGGCAAGTTCGGGCAACGAAATTCGAGGGTCGATTTCTGAATGACTCCGGGCTAATGGAGCGGAGATCTTTAGGGGTGTATCTGGTGTAGCCCCAAATGTCACAGAATATTGGTTGGAGGCCACGGAACGAATTATGGATGACTTGGACTGTTCTGTGGAGCAAAAGCTGAAGGGGGCCGTATCGTTGCTGCGAGATGAGGCTTATCAGTGGTGGCTCACCGTGAGGGATGGAACCCCAGCTGATAGGGTTACTTGGGAGCTGTTTAAGACAGCCTTTAAAGGAAAGTACGTCGGGGCAAGTTATGTGGACGCCCGTAGGAAAGAATTCCTGAATCTGGTCCAAGGAGGCAAAACTGCTCTTTGAGTACGAGGTTTGAATTTCGAGGTGAGTAGGTATGTCGGGAATAGTTGCTACGGAGTATGAGCGTAGCATTCGCTTTGAGGATGGACTCGAGATGACCTTAAGGTGCTAATTGCTCCAGAGGGAGCGTGACTTCGCGGTTCGGTGGAAAAAGCTAAGATCGCGAGGAGGTAAAGCGTCTCGAGAGGCGTAACCGTGAGAAAGATCGAACCGCTTCCTAAGGATTCTCGACCTTCGTGGAGCAAACAAGAATGTCAAAAGGGCGAGAGTGGAGGAGCCGCTCGAGCCGTTCGATGAATGTGGTTAGACCGCCAATCTGTGGGGACTGTGGTAAGGTACACTGGTGAGTGTAGGAAACGCTCGGTGCTTGTTTCCGATGTGGATCTATGGAGCACGAGTTAAGGATCGCCCATAGAGAGCCGATCGGGCTCGTTCTTTGTCTGAGAGGTTGTTCAACCCATGAGAGGTAGACCACAACCACCGAGAGGACGTGGACAAGGTAGGGGTAGAAATGGGAATGGAAATGGTCGAGGTCGAGGAGCGCCTGGCAGGGGAGCCGGAAATGCTGAGGCTCGACAGCCAGCGTTGGTGTATGCAGCTCGTCGTCGAGAGGAGGCGACGCCTTTTGATGTCATAACTGATACGTTCTTAGTTTCTAATATGCCGTATACTTCCTTGGTGGATATTGGATCTACTCATTCTTATGTTGCGTGTGCCGTATCTGGGTCTTTGGGAGTGCATTCTGAGAAGATAGACAAGCTGTATAAGGATGTACCCTTAGAAACTCAAGGTAGGATCTTTCTTGGCGATCTAATGGAGTTGTCGTTTGGAGAGTTTGACATCATTCTGGGAATGGACTGGCTTGTTAAGCATAATGCGACTCTGGACTGTGCTGCTAAGCGAATGGTGCTAAGGACCATGGACGGGGATGAGGTTATGGTAATAGGTGAACGAAGGGACTATTTGTCTAATGTGATATCGGCATTGAGGGCTGAAAAGTGGATTCGGAAAGGTGGTGAGGCCTATTTGGCATTTGTAAGTCAAACAGATGTGGAGGGGCTGACGGTGGATAAGGTTAGAACTGTAAAAGATTCCAAGATGTCTTTCCGGAGGAGCTTCCAGGATTGCCTCCAAATCGAGAAGTCAAATTTGGAATCGACCTATTGCCTGGGACAGCACCAGTGTCCATTGCACCATATAGGATGGCACAAAAGGAGTTAGTGGAGTTAAAGGCGCAAATTCAAGAATTGTTGGATAGGGGCTTTATTAGGCCAAGTGTGTCTCCATGGGGAGCACCGGTGCTATTCGTGAAGAAGAAGGATGGGATGATCCATATGTGCATTGATTACCGCCAGTTGAACAAACTGACGATTAAGAATAAGTACCCTCTGCCAAGGATTGACGATCTGTTCGACCAGCTTAAAGGAACTTCTGTATTTTCCAAGATCGATATTCGATCTGGATATCATCAGTTAAGGGTCAAGGAGGCAGATATTCATAAGACAGCATTCAGGACTCGTTATGGTCATTATGAGTTTCTAGTTATGCCATTTGGACTAACAAACGCTCCTGCAGCGTTTATGGATCTGATGAATCGTGTGTTCCAACCATTTCTGGATCGGTTCGTGGTCGTCTTTATTGACGATATTCTGGTATATTCTGAGACCGAAGCAAAACATGATGAGCATCTCCGCACTATGTTACAAGTGTTAAGGGAGAAAGAACTTTATGCGAAGTTCAGCAAGTGTGAGTTCTGGTTGAGGGAGGTAACCTTTATGGGGCATGTGGTCTCTGCAGAGGGAATAGAATGAATCCTCAAAAGATTGAAGCAATTTTGGAATGGAAGACACCTAGGTCGGTTTCAGAAATTCGAAGTTTCCTAGGATTGGCAGGTTACTACAGAAGGTTTGTGGAAGGTTTTTCTGTGATGGCAACACCTCTCACAAAACTTATAAGGAAAAGAGTACCGCTTTGTTTGACGGAGAAGCGAAGAAGCTTTTGAGAGGTTGAAGAAAGTTCTGATCAAGCACTGTGTTAATTCAACCGTAGTCCGGAAAAGATTTTATCAGTATGCGATGATGCATCACACGTAGGTTTGGGTTGTGTGTTGATGCAAGAGGGTAAGGTGGTTGCTTATGCGTCTCGACAACTTAAGCCTCACGAAGGGAATTATCCTACTCATGACTTGGAGTTAGCAGCAGTGATCTTTGCGCTTAAAATCTAGAGACACTACTTGTATGGGGAAAGGTGTATTATATACACAGATCATAAGAGTCTCAAGTATTTGCTGACTTAGAAGGAACTGAACCTTAGGCAAAGGAGATGGATCGAGTTGCTTAAGGATTATGAGTGTTCAATCGAATATCACCCAGGCAAGGCTAATGTGGTGGCCGATGCTCTAAGTCGTAGAGCTGTATCTGATCTGAGAGCAATGTTTGCTCATCTAAGTCTGTTTGATGATGGAAGTCTGTTGGCTGAATTGCATGTAAGGCCAACCTGGGTGGATCAGATTAAAGAGAAGCAGTTGAAAGATGAGTCTTTGGTCCCTCGTTTTCAATAAGTTAAGGAAGGGGAAACTTTTGAGTTTGGGATAAATGATGAAGGGGTTCTGTGTTTCCGAGGAAGAATTTGTGTTCCGAAGGACTCTGACTTGAGACTGTCAATTTTGAAGGAAGCTCATGGGGGACTTTGTGCCATGCATCCTGGAGGGAATAAGTTGTACCATGACTTGTGAGAACTGTATTGGTGGCCTGGACTTAAGCGAGAGGTAATCGAATTTGTAGGAAATGTCGACATGCCAGCAGGTGAAAGCTGAGCATCAGTTACCTTTTGGATTATTGCAGCCAGTAAAAATACCACTTTGGAAGTGGGAGAGGGTAACCATGGACTTTGTAAGTGGGCTACCCTTGACACCA
This sequence comes from Gossypium arboreum, assembly GCF_025698485.1. Taxonomy (NCBI): domain Eukaryota; kingdom Viridiplantae; phylum Streptophyta; class Magnoliopsida; order Malvales; family Malvaceae; genus Gossypium; species Gossypium arboreum. The sequence goes on along the minus strand of NC_069070.1, from coordinate 105,266,397 downwards.
TCGAAGAAAGATTCGATATGGGTGATTGTGGATAGGTTGACCAAGTCAGCTCATTTTATACCTGTTCGAACAGACTTTTCTCTTCAGAGGTTAGCCAAGTTGTATGTGGCAGAGATTGTGCGACTGCATGGAGTTCCGGTTTCGATTATCTCTGATCGGGATCCTAGATTCACATCTTGGTTTTGGCAAAAGTTGCATGAGGCGTTGGGAACGTGATTGAACTTTAGTACGACTTTCCATCCCCAAACTGATGGTCAATCGGAAAGAGTTATTTAGATTCTGGAAGACATGTTGAGGGGATGTGTTATTGATTTCCGAGGTAGTTGGGAGGATTACTTGCCTTTGGCAGAGTTTGCATACAACAATAGTTATCAGTCAAGTATTCGAATGGCACCTTATGAAGCACTGTATGGGCGAAGGTGTCGAACACCTAGTTGTTGGACTGAACTGGGGGAGCGACAAGTTCTTGGACCTGAGTTAGTGGCGGAATCGAGGATAAGGTCAAGTTAATTAGAGATCGCTTAAAGGAAGCGTCGATAGGCAAAAGTCGTATGCAGATCTGAAGCGTAAGGAGATTGAATACTCAGTGGGCGATATGGTCTTCTTGAAGGTTTCACCTTGGAAGAAGATACTAAGGTTTGGCAAGAAGGGCAAGTTGAGTCTGCGGTTCATTGGGCCTTATCGGGTTTTGAAGCGAGTAGGCCTAGTGGCTTATCAGTTGGAATTGCCTCCAGAGCTAGACAGGATTCACGATGTTTTTCACGTCTCCATGTTAAGGCGCTATCGTTCTGACCCTACTCATGTCGTGCCGGTTGCAGAAATTGAGGTGCGAGCTGATTTGACCTTTGAGGAAGAGCCTGTACAAATATTGGATCGAGACGTTAAGGTTCTGAGGAGGAAATCTGTACCATTAGTGAAAATGCTTTGGCATAACCATGGCAGAGAAGAAGCTACTTGGGAGCCAGAGGAGGCAATGCAACAACAATACCCTCATCTATTCGGATCAGGTAAATTTCAAGGACGAAATTTCTTTAAGGAGGGTAGAGTTGTAACGCCCCAATTTTCGAGAATTCTGTAAAAGTTGTAAAATTTAAAATTCTGTGTTCTGTTTGTTATGTGTAGGATTAATCATGTTGGTGGGCCTCTAGAAGGCCCAAGCTTAGGATAAAACCCGGTAGTTTTAAATAAATTTAATTTTATAAGAGAAAGGGGTTCTGATAAATTGGGCTTTTAGGAATTATTTGTGAAAAATGGATCACAAGGAAGCAAGTGGTAAAGTGGCATGTGGCGCCACTTGGGAAGGATGTAGTGGCGTGTGGAAGCTTGGGAGGACCTGTGTTCAAGTCACAATGACAAAGAAATTAAGTGATTAATTTTTATGTACAGAAAGGGAAGTAGTGGAACTGAAATAAAAGTCTGTCAGGAAGAGTTTAAGAGGGTAAGGGGATTGAATAAGGATAGAGATAAGGGAGGAAATCTAGGAGCTGATTGGGGTGAGCTGTGTTGGCCGAATTTTGGACTCTTGAGAAGCAAGAGGTGGCCGGCCAAGGAATTCTTTAAGGGGGCAAATTTCGGCTAGGTTAAGGAGCTAGTATAAATTCGGCACTTAGGGTAGTTGGTGCCGTTTCCTGACTTTTCACCTCATCTTTTCTTTTCTCCTCTCCTCATCTACCTTTTTCTTCATCTCCTTTCCTCCATTGCCGAACCTTTCAAACCTCTTGTCCATCTCCACCCTACTCTACATCACTTTCCTCCATTAATTTTCTTAGACTAAAGCCGAACCTCAAATCTCAAAATCCCGAAAGCTATATTCTTGTGCCATTTTTCCAAAGCCATATTCCTCAATATGTTTTCCTTTTTGACCAACATTCCTCTCCTCTAAACCCCTAGCATCTGTCGACAACATTACCCAGGGTTATAGCCTCAAATCATTATTTTCTATATCACCTAGAAAATTCGAAACTACTATAGAGTTAGGGACTTGTAGCCGAAACTTCAAAGCTTCTAGATTCAAGTTTACCATCATTTAAAGGTTGAATCCGCATCAGATCTACGTGGAAAGCAGGAAGGAATAAGTGGTAAGTGCTCATCACTCCAAATCTAGTCTTATTTTTCAAGTTAGGAAAAAGCCGAAGTCCCTAAAATCTAGGGAGGCTATCGATTTGGGCATAGGGCATAAAGGGTCTTTAACCGATGATTTATTTTGATGATTAGTGTCTTCTCAAGGGTTGGATCGAAGGCTTGGATCTTTGGAGCGATCAGACTTGGATCTAGCCATCGGATTTCGGCAAGAAGGTAAAGTTTTAAAGGCTTTTAGGGACAGAGTCGAATATGGGTAAGTAATTATGGAGATTAGTGTTGTGATTTGCAATATAAGAATTGTAGCAACGTAATTGTAGGCAGTTCGTGCGTGGATCTTGTCAGCAAGTTGTCACAAATCAGGTGTGTAACTGACACCCTTTTATAGGCTAGATCGGCAAAAGCCGAAAAGCCGAAATACTGAAAAACTGGTATTTTGGGCGCTTGCGAGTGTGCGAATGCTCGTGAGACGTATGGGTAATTATTACTGGTAATCGGAAGTGATAAAACTGCAGTACGCGCGATTTCGTGCATTTTGATATTTTGGGCTTAATGGGCCAACGGGCCCAATTCGGTAAGAACACTCGGTAAGTGTTTTTGGCTAAACGTAATGGCTACGATATGCATGGAAACCTTAGAAATAGTTAGATGTGCTAATATACCCCTATGTATGCAAAATTACCATTATACCCTATGTATGCAAAATGACCTTTATACCCCTAGGGTTAATTTTGTCTAAAAGCATGATGAATTAAATCAGTATGATGTGTGCCATGAATGTATATCTTGCATGGGGACATGGGCTATATTATGGAGGAAGCGTCCGGTGGCTATGCCACAAATTATCTGATCGTGGCCCCGCCACATATATTCTGCTTCAGTGGCACCGCCACAAAATATTCAGATCTGGTGACTCATCACATTTTCAGATCTGCCACCATGCTGCATATTTCGTGGCGTAGTAGCGTTGGGTGGGTCGAGTAGTCTCCCCACATGGTGAAAGGATGGTATGGGGGTGTATGTGGTTGGATACGGTTGGGTTTCGCATAAGCATGATATATCTGCTCGAGTCTGCTTCGGGCCTATGGGCTTTATTCGATATCTGCTACGAAATGAGGCCAACTTATTCATCTCGTGGTTTGAACCGATTTAGGCTATGGTTGGGTTGAATTACACTGAGTTTCCCAAAACTCACCCCTTATTTTCATCCTCGCGGTAATCCTCAACCATAGTGGGCTTGGAGTCGTGAGGATTTGGATCGCCACATGTTTCTCTGAACTGGTTTCTTTCTCGTGAACTCGGGCGTCCTTTTAATTTCATCTATGGTTTTGGGTTTTAATTGTAATAAGGCCTTTTAATTGTTTTTTATGGTTTTGTTTTACTTTTATTATTTTATTTTACTATGATGAAAAACTATGATGACTAAGGAAAATGGGTTAGCTTTAGGACGCGTTTTCAAAAACATTAAGGATTTCAAAATAATACGTTTACAAGTAAGACTTCCGCTAAACAAACGTTTTCAAACTTAATCATTTTCTTAAGATAGACATAACCAAACGGTTTTCTCAAAATTACACGAGTCGTTAGGGTGTGGCAATGGTGGTATGCATGTCAGGATTGGATCCGAAGGAGCTTGGTACTTAAGCAGTCCGACGGACTCACCTCCTCTTCTTCCCGGTTTCCTACCGGTGCATGACTTCTATTCACCTTAACCTGCTTTAAAAAGTATCTTTTACAACCCCAACTAAGTTTTCCAAACTAAGTAAAACGGAACGTTTTTAACGCATCGATGTGGCACACCGGATCCGGTCATAACGTCTAGGTCGGGTTTGGAGTGTTACAAACATGATGTGCAATTTAAGGGGCATTTTCTAAGACAATTTCCCCCACATCTTCAGTATAAAAAGTCAAGAGTTTTATTAGATCAAGAAAGTTACCTCGATTTCTTGAATCTTATGCTTCATTGCTTCCCCTAAAGGCACAACCTTGAAATACAAGCCACTTGACAACATTTACTTAGACCTTGAATTGTAGCCGATTTCTTGCAACTTGCTTAGAATTTTGTTTCTCAATAATCTTCTCAATATTTTGCAAGGAATTCTGAAGATTGAGATAATTTTTCATTGCATTCTTATGTAAAGAATTTGCATCCTTACCCACATAAGTAACAAAAGGAAATTTAGGTCCTTCATTGACCTTCTTCCATGATCGAAATTGATAGTCACTAAAGTAACTATACTTACAAAAAAGGCAAGCGCACCTATCGAACAATAGTATAGCTGTGGTGAGTAGGGAATATCGTATCAATAAGGACTAAAATTTCTAGTAATTACTATTTTTACATTATTTACCCGACAAGTTAATGGGATTGATTTTAATCTAAAATTAACTAAACTAAGAACGCAACAGAGAATGAATTGGGAAAATAAATGAATATAACCAATGAGATAGACAATAACCAGGAAAGAATCCACCTAGACTTCACCTATTATTTTAAATCTGAATTAAACGATTTATTCACTTGTGCCTTGATTGTGACACCCCTAATGTGACCCTAGTCGGAGAGTGGTTTCGGGACCACAAAACCGAGTCACAAGAATAATTAGGTGTTATATTCTGTGCTTATTGTATGTGGAATTTGTATGCGTAAATATTTCGTGCCTTGATTTTATTAATTAGGTGCTAATTCATAAGAAAGGACCCATGTGTTAGGACTTGAAAATGTGATAGGTGAATTTTAAGTGGCCAAATAATGCATGAAGTAAAGACATGAGGGATTTGCATGTCAATTTAGCCAACTATAGGAAGTGGCCGCCATGGTAATGAAGATGGGCAAAAGAAAACATGTCTTGAACATGTTTTGCTAATGGTGGATGTTAGAAATAATAAAATAAAGAGCATGGGCAAGGGAACATGTTTCAAACATGTCTAGTTAATGGATCATGTTAGAAAGAATAAAGAAATGGAGAAAAAGGGAAATGATGAACAAAAAAAAGAGTGTGGATGCCCCCTTGTTGCCGTGAGTTGAGGAAAAGAAAGGAAAAAAAATTTTGTTGTTCATCCTTTCTCATTTTGTTACAATTGCCATGGCTTGAGAAGAAGAAAAAAAAGTGTTCATGTTTTCTTTCTTTTGCTATAGCCAAACAAAGGGTGAAAAGAAGGAGATTTACTCAAGTCAATTCGCAAGTACCTTTGGCTACTAGGAGGTAAGCTTTGAGTTTGTTGATTTGGTTTTGTAATATGCTAAGTTGAATGGTGGATGCACTCTTGGTAAGGTCAAGGAAGTTGAGATTTCTTGTGTGTGTCTAGGCAAAATGCCGAATGATTTAGTGTTGGAGATAGGAGCTTACTTAGAATGATAAATTCTTCTCCTATGATTATTTTTCTTGCATGTTAAATGGCTCCTACTTAGCCATGCAAAAATTTGTAATTTGTATGGATGATTGGAGCATTCGGCTAGGGTATAAAGGAAGGATTTTGGTTGTTTCATCTAAGTATGGATGATGAATGTGCTATGGAAAGAAATCGGTCTTCCTATGAATATGATTCGTGAATGTTTATATTAGTAAAATAATTTATGTTCAAACACTTGAGGATTCGGCATTGTCCATGACTATTGTGTTTAGGAGGTGATTTTGATTATTTCAATATTGGAAAGTAAGAATAGGTGAGATCGGTCATGGGAATTTGAGATGTTGTACATTAGAATTGAAAATACTTGAGACTAGGTTACCTTAATAGTGATAATACATTCGCCTTGATGCATAAATTGAATGTTGGCTAAGGTTTTGATATTTTGAACAATGATAGTTGTGAATGGAGTGAAAACCATTAAATTATACACATAAGTATCCAGCAAGAAATTTAACTACTAAATGTATTTATACTAGGAGATCAAGACATCAAAAGGGGAGAATCAAACAAAGGCAAAGCAAAGATAATCGAGTAGTCGATTGGAAATCGTTTCATCCAATATAAGGTAAGTCATTAAGCATATATTTGGTATTGTTTTAAATGATCATAATATCTATGCAATTGTGTTTAATGAGATGATATGTAAATGAAAATGTATGTGTATGGAATGATGACATTGTTGAATGTAAAAGAAATAGTGAAATGTGTAGAAAGTTTGCTTTCGGCACTAAGTGTGCGGGCAATACGTGTGTACGGTGACGAGATTGGCACTAAGTGTGCATGCTGGAAATATATGGCACTAAGTGTGCATGCTGGAAATATACGGCACTGGGTGTGCGAGCTCGAAGGGTATGGCACTATGTGTGCGGGCTTAAATCACATGGCACTAAGTGTGCGAAATCGAGTATTAAGCACTGTGTGTGCGTACTCTATATATATATCTCCGATCGAACAATTATATGGAGGGTGTGTCTTCATCGAGTGGAGTATGGACAGCGGAAAGAGTAAGTACCTTGAGTTCGTGGCTAATAGATACTATGTTCATGCTCGGGGTTGAGTCGGTAAGTTTTAAATCTATGTGATGATTTCAATTGCATGATTGTTGCGAAATGAAATGATGAATGGAAATTGCTTCAAATATCCTATTGAATAGTATATGAAATGTAAATGTATGACTTGGTATGACATTGATCCGAAAGGTCTAAGGAACTATGGTAGTTCGGTATGGTGGAACAATGGGCCTTGTTTCATTATTTCATTTTATGATAATTTTAGTAACGGATGGTTGTGAAATGCTTATGACTTCTCGAGTTATAAACTCACTCGGTGTTTTCTTGTCACCCATTTTAGGTCTCTTGGACTCGTATTGTTTGCGTGCTCGGAACCGTCGTTGAAGGCATCACACCGGCTGGAAATCTTTTGGTATTGTCTTCGTAGTTGAACTAGGAGAACATTTGGCATGTATAGGCTATTTTGTTTTGTTGAATTTCGGTTGTAAACTTTAAGCCATGCGAAAATGGCCTATGTGGTCGGTTGAGTGTGAATCTAAAACCTATAGGCACGAGCCTTAGAAACCTTAATTTTGATAAGGTGGCCATAGTTTGTATTATGTATGATGAAATAGTTGGCCATGGAAGAATTATGAAATAGTCATTGTTTGCTTTAGTAACAGATGCTGCCAGCAGCAGTGAGGTGAGATGGAAAAATCACTAAAAATAGTAGAAGTAGAATTAAATAGTGAATAAATTATGAAATTGAACCATGATGAATCTATTTTCATATGGACGAAACGAAACGACCATATGAGCTGTATTTTAAGGGATAATCAGGTTTTCGCGAAACAGGGCCAGAACGGTTTCTGGATCCCCTGCTCCGACTTTGAAAATTTACTATAAATTAACCAGAGATAATTAGAAGTCATGCTCTATATGTACAGATTCCCTTGTGAGTCTAGTTTCTCTAGAAACAAACTGCATAAGTGTTGGAGCCCTTTACAGGAAGATATCCAAGTCGTAGTGCACAAAGGTCAATGTAGTCGAACCCTGAAACAGGGGAGACTTTAACTAATAAACTGTACTAATTGGCTTGACCAAAAATTCTAGAAAAAAATGTGTAGATGGGATTATGAGTCTAGTTTCAGGGAAAATTTACGAAACTGATTTTCGAGTTCTGGAACTTGAGATATGATTTTAAGAGGACAGTGATGCAGTTAGCTAGCTTTGCCTCGAATGTAAATTAAATATTTCCAAGAGAGAAATAAGGAAGTAAGCCCAGGTAACACCACGTGGTCAAATCCGGTGACGGTCACGGGTTTGGGGTGTTACATTTTATTGGTATCGAGAGATATGGTTTAGTCGGTTCTAGGACTACCATAAGCGCGTGAGTCTAGCTATACATGCCAAATTGTTAGTGCTTAAAAGGTGATGACTTCGACGGTTAAAGTTTTTGTTTTGATTAACAAATGGAACCCGGTAGAGAGACCCTTGGCGGATGACGTTGAAAGTGTAGCAGCTGCTCTGCGCAAGGGACGCCGCTGTTGAGCCTCGACCATCCGCGAATAATCAAAATGAAGGGCGAAACAAGCCTTCTTCACCATGATGAATGAGTGGGTCGCGCAATATGCCCGAACCAATCCGGCTGTCCAACCATTCCCGAATTTAAATATCGCACCCCAAGAGCCCGCAATGCCTCCGCCATCGATCCCGTGAGGCTGAGTAAACCACCAGAGACCTGATTAGGAAGCGCGGGTGAGGAGTTCAAGGCCATAGTTATTGATGATGCCGAAAAGGCCGAAGTTCGCTCGATAACACCATTCGAGTGTTAGATGAACTGCCATGCACACCGATGAATGTCTTAAGTGTGCTATATCCTTGTTAAGTAGACTCGACTTACTATTGGTGGAGGACTTTAATTTCCATAGTCCCAAACGAACGAGTTACTTAGGATTTCTTTCACTCGAAATTTGAAAGAAATACATTAGTCAACGGTTCATCGATCGAAGCGTAAGGAATTCTTGGAACTCAAGCAAGGCCGATGATCAGATCTGAATCTGAACATGAGTTCGTAAGACTTAGTCGGTATGCTCGGGAGTGTGTGGCTGATGAGGTTGCGATGTGCAAAAGACTTGAAGAAGGATTGAATGAAGAGTTAAAGTTACTAGTGGGAATTTTGGAGATAAAGGAGTTCGTGACACTAGTCGAACGAGCTCGCAAGGGAAGAACTTGGGAAGGAGAAGAAGAAGGCTGAATTTGAAGCAAGAGATTACCGTAAAAGATCGACGAGTAAAGCTCCGCTCTCGGTACAAAAAGAGGTTCGTGGAGGACACCAGTAAGTCGAGGACGACTGTGGGAATTTCCATTAGAGCCTGACCATTGACGGATTCCCGAGCTACTTCGGTAGCTAGTGTGGGCAATAATCATCAAGAGAGACCTGAATGCCCCCAATGTGGAAGACGGCACCTAGGTGAATGTTGGGGTAAGTCTGTTAATAAGGCTTGTTATGGATACGGTTCGAAGGACCACTTCATTAGAGATTGCACGGAGCTAGATGAGAGGAATAAGACGCAAGGTGCAAGACCTAGTGGAACGACGGCTGGAGGTAGGCCCCCGAGAATCTCTCGGAGGTAGGGGTGGTAATCGAGAGGAGCCTCTAATACGGCTGTCCGATCCGAGACCCGTGCTCTGTTAGAGCATATGCCATCCGCGCACGAGAGGAGGCATCCTCCCCTGACGTTATCACTGGTACTTTTACTCTCTTTGATACTAGTGTGATTGCATTGATTGACCCCGCTTTACTCACTCATATGTATGTGAAACCTTAGCATCCAAGAAGACTCTACCGTTGAGTCTCTTCGAGTTCGTAATTCGAGTGTCAAACCCTTTGGGTCAATACGTATTCGTTGATAAAGTGTGCAAGAGATGCCCCTAATAATTCGAGAATCCTGCTTTCCTACCGATCCGATGCTTCTACCATTTGATGAATTCGATGTTATTCTTGGTATGGATTGGTGATCAGACATGATGCAAGGGTGGATCGCAAAAGGAAAACCATTGATTTGAGGAGTGCAAATAATGAGGTAGTCCGAGTCGAGTCTCATCGATTTAAAAGGAGCGCCAATGATAATATCTTCTATGACCGCCGGAGGTATGTGAAAAGGGTGTGAAACATACCTTGCGTATGTGTTTGAAAGTAAAGAGATGGAAAGGAAACTCGAATTGGTACCAAAGGGTTTGTGAGTATTCAGATGTTTTTCACGAGGAGTTACCGGATTGCCACCGTTTGAGAAGTGGAATTCGCATCGGTTGTACCGGTACTACACCGATTTCAATAGCCCGTGTCGTATGGCATTAACGAATTAAAGGAATTAAAGGTTCAATTGCAAGAATTGACGGATAGAGGTTTCGCCGACCGAAGTTTTTCTCCATGGGGCGCACCAGTATTGTTTGTGAAGAAGAAGGATGGAATTATGAGATTGTGCATCGACTATCGCCGCTTGAATAAAGTGACGATAAAGAATAAATATCCGCTGCCACGAATTGACGATTTGTTTGATCAATTAAAGGAGCCTCGGTGTTTTCAAAGATAGATTTGAGGTCGGGTACTATCGGTTGAGGGTCCGAGAATCGGACATACCCAAAACCGCTTTTAGAACGAGGTACGGTCACTACGAATTCTTAGTGATGTCGTTTAGGCTCACTAATGCCCTACGGTATTTATGGATTTAATGAATAGAATTTTCAGCCATACTTGGATCGGTTCGTAGTTGTATTTATCGATGACATTTTGGTCTATTCGAGAGATGAAACCGAACATCTTTGAACACCGAGGCTAGTGTTGCAAATCTTATGAGATAAGCGATTATACGCAAAGTTCAAGAAATGTGAATTTTGGTTGAAAGAGGTTAGCTTTTGGGGCATGTGGTGTCCGCATCGGGTGTCAGGGTGGACCCGAACAAAATTTCGGCCATAGTCGATTAGAAACCTCCAAGGAATGTTGCCGAAGTTAGGAGCTTTTTGGTGCTTGCCGGATACTATCGACGATTTGTGAAAGGTTTTTCGGTGATAGCTGCACCGATGACGAAACTACTCCAAAAAGATGTTAAGTTCGAGTGGTCGGAACGCTATCAAGAAAGTTTCGATCGACTAAAAACCTGTTTAACCGAGGCCCCAGTGCTAGTACAGCCGGAGTCTGGTAAAGAGTTTGTCATATACAGTGACGTATCCTTGCTTGGGTTAGGTTGTGTGTTGTTGAAAGAAGGTCGAGTTGTGGCTTACGCGTCGAGACAACTAAAGCCGCATGAGAGAAACTATCCGACCCATGACCTTGAACTAGTAGCCATAGTGTTCGCCTTGAAGATATGGCGGCATTACTTGTTTGGAGAAAGGTGTCATATTTATTCGGACCATAAGAGTCTTAAATATCTGATGACTCAAGGAGATCTAAACTTGCGACAAAGATGTTGGCTTGAGTTGTTGAAGGACTATGAACTTGTCATTGATTATCACCCAGGAAAGGCCAACGTGGTGGTCGATGCTTTAAGTCGTAACGCACTGTCTGCTTTGAGAGCGATGGATGCTCATCTATCCGTTTCACCCGAGGAGGTGCTAGTAGTCGAATTAGAGGCCAAACCGTTATTGATTCATCAAATACTTGAATCTCGTAAGGTCGACGCTAAATTGGTCGCTAAACGAGTCGAATGTGTTTGAATGAGGAATCGAATTTCAGATTGACGACAATGATTGCTAGACGTTCAAGGGTCGATTATGTATTCCAAGGATTCAAACTTGTTTCGATGATTTTGAACGAGGCTCACAAGAGTCGAATGTCATCCACCCGGTAGTACTAAAATGTACAATGATCTCAAACGCCAATTTTGGTGGCCGGTATGAAACGAGACATTTCGAATTTGTTTCAAGTGTTTGACATGTCAACAAGTGAAAGCGAACATCAAGTACCATCGGATTACTTCAGCCAATCATGATACCCGAATGGAAATGGGATCGAGTAACAATGGACTTTGTGTCTGGGTTACCATTGACTTAGAATAAGAAAGACTCGGTCTGGGTCATTGTTGATAGATCCACCAAGTCCGCTCATTTTATTCGTGTCCGCACGGATTTTTCGCTGATAAATTGGCGAAATTATACGCCTCCCAAATTGTTCGATTGCATGGGGTACCTATTTCTATCGTGTCGGATAGAGACCCAAGATTTACATCGCGATTTTGGAAGAAATTGCAAGAGGCTTTGGGTACCAAGCTGCATTTTAGCACTACTTTTCACCCCCAAACCGATGGTCAATCCGAACGGATAATTCAAATACTCGAGGATATGTTGAGATGTTGCATCCTTGAGTTTAGTGGTTCATGGGAACGGTATTTACCTTTGGTTGAATTCGCACAATAATAGCTTTCAATCAAGTATTAAGATGGCGCCTACGAGGCTTTATACCGTCGTAAATGCCGTATCCCATTATTCGGACTGAACTTAGTGAAGGAAAAATCTTGAGGTTGATTTGGTTAAGGATGCCGAGCAAAAGTTCGAGTAATTCGTGAAAGTTTGAAAGTCGCTTGGATCGCCAAAAGTCGTATGCGGATTTGAAAAGAAAAGACATTGAATATCAGGTTGGAGACAAGGTCTTTCTCAAAGTTTCACCTTGGAAGAAGGTGCTTAGATTTGGTCGTAAGGGCAAGTTGAGTCCGAGGTTCATCGGGCCATATGAAGTATCCGAACGAGTTGGGCCAGTCGCATATCAATTAATTTTTCCCCTTGAGCTCGAAAAGATTCACAACGTTTTTCATGTCTCGATGCTTCGACGATATAGGTCTGACCCGTCGCACGTAATCACTCCATCTGAGATTGAGATTCAGCCTAACTTGAGCTATGAAGAAGAGCCGGTTCGCATTTTGATGCGTGATCAACTTATTTTTGCATGCATGATCAACTAGTCATCACACATTTCCCCATCATACTTTCAAAGTTCACTACTAGGTCCTTTCTAGTGAAATTCACATTTATAACACTAAATCGAAACATCAAAAATGTCACACACAAATTAACACATATCATAGGCATCAAAATAGATTTTAAATTATTTTTATGCCTCGGTTTTGTGGTCCCGAAACCACATTCCGACTAGGGTCAATTTTGGGCTGTCACAACTCTCCCCCACTTAAGAAATTTTCGTCCCCGAAAATCTTTCTGGTAAATAGGGTTGGGTATCGCTCTTTCATAGAGTTCTCGGTTTCCCAAGTAGCTTCTTCTATCCCGTGTTTGAGCCATAACACTTTCACTAGCGGAACCCGCTTGTTTCGCAACTCTTTCACTTCACGTGATAGGATACGAATCAGTTCTTCCTCATAACTCATATTGGCTTGAATTTCAACCTCCGATGGACTAATCACGTGCGATGGATTAGATCTATAGCGTCGAAGCATCGAAACATGAAAGACATCGTGAATCTTTTCGAGTTCGGGGGCAAAATCGCACGATATGCCACCGGATCGACTCACTTGGATATCTCATATGGCCCAATGAACCTCGGCTCAACTTGCCCTTACGGTAGAATCGAGTATCTTTTTCCAAGGTGAAACCTTGAGAAACACTTTATCTCCCACCGATGCTCGATGTCTTTATGCTTCAGATCCGCGCACGACTTCTCGACGATCGGAGGCTATCTTCGACTTTCACGGATTACTTTCACTTTCTGCTCAAAGATCTCTAATCAAATCCACCGAAAATTTTGCTTTCACCGAGCTCACCAAAACAATGGTGTACGGCATTTACGAATCGTACAAAGCCTCATAGGTGCTATCTTAATACTTGATTGAAAGTCGTTGTTGTGTTTAATTCAATCAAAGGCAAGTACCGCTCCCATGAACCATCGAACTCGAGGATGCAACATCTCAACATATCCTTAAGTATCTGAATTATCCGCCGGATTGACCATCGGTTTGGGGGTGAAAGACGGTCTTTGAAATGCAACTTAGTACCCAAAGCTTCTTGCAACTTTTTCCAAAATCGCGAGGTAAATCTCGGATCTCTATCCGACACGATGGAAATAGGCGCTCGTGTAATCTCACAACTGAAAACGTCATACAGCTAGTTTGTCCATTGAAAAGTCCATACGTCGGGACGAAGTGAGCCGACTTAGTCAATCTATCTACAACGACCCAAATCGCATCCTTCTTACTCATCGACAACGGCAATCCGGATCTGAAGTCCATTGTGACTCGATCCCATTTCCACTCGGTATCGTGATCGGTCAAGTAATCCTCAAGGCACTTGATGTTCCACTTTCACTTGTTGACATATTAAACACGTCGAAACAAAGTCGGAGATGTCTCGTTTCATACCATGCCACCAAAACCGACGCTTTCAAATCGTTGTACATCTTCGTACTCCGGTGGATTGCCATTCGGCTACAATGGGCTTCGCTCGAATTATCGAAATAAGTTCAATTCTTTGGAACACACGACGACTTTGGAACCTCAAACAATCGTCATCATCGATTTGAAACTCCGATTCCTTGTTCGGAACACACTCAGCCCGTTTTGCAACCAACTCATCGTCGACTTTCTTAGCTTCACAAATTTGATGTATCAATAATGGTTTGGCTTTCAATTCAGCTACTAACACATTGTCGGATCGAACGGACAAGTGCACGTTCATCGCTCGTAAAGCTAATAATGATTTACGACTCAAGGCATCCGCAACCACATTCGCCTTTCCCGGGTGATAGTCAAAGACCAGCTCATAATCCTTTAACAGCTCGAGCCAACGTCTTTATCGCAGATTTAAGTCTTCTTGAGTCATCAAATATTTGAGACTTTTATGATCCGAATACACATGGCACTTCTCACCAAATAAGTAATGTCGCCATATCTTTAAGGCGAATACGATGGCAGCCAATTCGAGACCATGGGTCGGATAATTTTTCTCATGTGGCTTTAATTGCCTCGACGCATAGGCCACAACTCGACCTTCTTGCATCAATACGCAACCTAACCCAAGTAGGGAGGCGTCACTATAGATGACAAACTCTTTGCCGATTCGGGTTGCACTAGAATTGGGGCTTCACCAAATAAGTTTTCGATTGATCGAAACTTTTCGACATTTCTCCGTCCATTCGAACTTAACATCCTTTTGGAGTAGCCGTCATTGGCATGGCTATCGTCGAGAAACCTTTTACAAATCGTCAGTAATAACCTAAGCAAGCCCCAAAAGCTCGAACCTCGGTAATATTTCTGAGGCTTCCTATTAAGTATGGCTGAAATTTTGTTCTGTCGACTCGAATACCGATGCAGATACCACATGTCCCAAGAAGCTAACCTCTCTAACCGTAACTCACACTTGTTTAACTTAGCATATAATTGCTTATCCCATAAGATTCGCAAGACTAACCTCGTGTGTTCAAAGATGTTCGGCCTCATTTCTTGAATAGACCAAGATGTCATCAATGAACACAACTACGAACCGATCCAAATATGGTCGAAGATTCGATTCATCAAATCCATAAATACCGCAGGGCATTAGTAAGCTGAACAAGATCACTAGGAACTCGTAGTGACCATATCTCGCTCAAGGCCGCTTTGGGTACGTCCGAATCTCAAATTCATGAATCGATAATAGCCCGATCTCAAATCTATTTTCGAGAACACCGAGGTTCCCTTCAGTTGATCGAACAAATCATCGATACGCGGTAACGGATATTTGTTCTTTATTGTCGCTTTATTAAGCTGACGATAGTCGATGCACAGCCTCATGGTTTCATCCTTCTTTTTCACAAACAACACTGGTGCACCCCAAGGTGAAAAACTCGGCGAGCAAAACCTTTATCCACCAATTCTTGCAACCGAGCTTTCAACTCCTTTAATTCGTTGGTGCCATACGATACGGTTATCGAAATTGGAGTGGTACCGGTACCAATTCGATGCCAAACTCTATTTCCGAACAGTGGTAAACCCAATCCTTCAGGGAAAACATCCGGTATTCACAAACCACCGCACAGATTCGGGTTTCTTTTCTAACTCCTTGTCATCTAGAACATGCGCAAGGTATGCTTCGCACCCTTTCTTACGTATTTCGGGCCAACATTGCGATATTACACCGGCAACCCTTTAAGTCCGTAGACTCATCCCGAATTATCTCGTTATTTAGCACCTCGGATCAATAGTCTTGCTTTTGCAATTTACAACCGCATCATGCATGGTCAACCAATCCAAACCAAGAATAACATCGAATTCGTCGAACGGCAAAAGCATCAAGTCCGCCGGAAAACAAGAACCTCGGAATACTAGGGACTTTTCTTACACACTTTGTTGACAAGCACGTAATGACCCAAGGGTTTGACACCGAATTACAAACTCGAGAGACTCAATGGGCAAAGTCTTACTTGGATGCTAAGGTTTCGCATATATAAGAATGAGTAGGACCGGGGTCAATCAAAGCAATCACATTAGTGTAAAGGAGAGTAAAAGTACCGGTAATAACATCTGACGAGGAAGCATCCTCACGTGCGCGTATGGCATAAGTCCTAGCAGGAGCACGAGCCTACCTCGAGTTGTGGTAGCACCCGGGTTCCCACTTTGATTTACGTTTTGTTCAGATAAACTCGGGCAATCCTTAATAAAATGATCGACTGATCCGCACTTGTAACCGGAGCGGTCACGAAATCTACAACTCCCAGAATTCCATTTGCCACAATATTGGCACTCCGTTCTGTCTCGTCGATCATTGCCAACACTGGCGATCGAAGTGACTCGCGTGCCCATAGGGGTCGATCGCGGTCTCGTCTAGAAAAGCTGAAGTGTCTCTAGACCGCCTAAGCCATCTCTAAATTTCTTTGATGATCGTGGGAAGGGCTTCCCAAGACCTCTTACTGAAACTCCCTTGCTCCCACTTCACTTTTCTTTTCTCCATCTTGAGCTCCTCGGCTTTGCACGCCGCTCGACAAGAGCCACAAACTCTCGATTTCCAAAATGCCAACATACAGACTTTATATCATCATTCAGTCCATCTTGAGCGTTTACATCACGACTTCAAGAAATGCATTCGCTGCAGCATCGCTAAGCCTCACAAATTTTCGTTCGTGAGTCGATGGCGACATAGAGCCTTGCTTAAGATCAAGAAATTCTTTTCACTTTTGGTCGATGAATCTCTGACTGATATACTTTTTTCGAAACTCGGTTTGAAAGAACTCCCAAGTCACTTGCTCTCTAGGCACCACAGATGTCAGAGTACTCCACCAATAGTAGGCAGAATCGCGTAGCAAGGAGATGGTACACTTTAAGCACTCATCGGGTGTACAAGATAGCTCATCGAGCACCCGGATAGTGTTGTCCAACCAAAATTCAGCTTGCTCGGCATCGTCATCATCCGTAGCTTTAAATTCAGTGGCCCCATGTTTTCAATCCTCGTCGATTGGGGCTTACTTGACCTTATTTGGTCGATTCTCGGAGGTATTGTAGGTCTGGGGTTGCATTTGTCGGGAATGGAGGTTGAGGAACAGTAGTGTTAGTTCGAATGTATTGGTTAAACCAATCATTCATCACACTATAAAAGGCTTGCCTAGCCTCATCATTCGGATTGTTGGCCATAGGTTGAGAGTCCACGGCACTGTCCCTTGCGCGGAGCAAAGCGACACACTCTCCACATCATCGCTATTGCTCGGTTGGGATCGGGATCCATTGCTATAAACAAACACAAAGTCAAATTGTCGAAATCACCACACTATCAATTCATCATTTAATGGCATGTATAGCTAGACCCCAAACATATCACGGTAGTCCTAGGATCGACTAAACCGTAGCTCGATACCAATAAATTGTAACACCCGAACCCGAGACCGTTGCGATTATTGACACGAGGTTAACAAGCCAAAACCACTTATGGCACCGACCAATTTAACATTCCCAGGCAAGCTGGAAAACTGCATCGCTGTCGCCTTAAAAAGCATATCTCGAGTTTCACAACTCGGAAACTGATTCCGTAAATTTTTCATGAATTTATACTCATATATCCATCCATGGATTTATTTCTAGAATTTTTGGTCGGTCAAATTGGTACAGTTTATTAGTTAAAGTCACCCATGTTACAGGGGTCGACTACACTGACCTTCGCGCGTTACAACTTGAATATCTCTCTGTAAAGGGTTTCAATACTGATGCGGTTTGTTTCTAATGAAACTAGACTCAAAAAGGAATCTGCACATATAAGGAATGACTTCTAATTCATTCTGGATAATTTATGGTAAATTTTCAAAGTCGCGACAGGGGACCCAGAAACTGTTCTGGTCCTGTCTCACGAGAACTTTAATATCTCTTGGTATACTGTTCATATGATCGTTTCGTTACTTTCATATGAAAATAGACTCGTCAAGGTTCGATCGTATAATTTATTCACTATTTAACACCATTCCTACAAATTTTGGTGATTTTCCACATCCACGTCACTGCAGCTGGCAGCATCTGTTTTTAAGGTAGGCTTTACCTATATTGTAGTTCCCATGGACCAACTATAGTCTAGTCATACTTAGGTCCAACATATGATCATATTTAGCCATTCCAATGGCTGATCATGTGACCAACTCTCTCATTCCAAACCATAATCACATCATGAAACCAAATATAATTACAAACCACATATGGTCAAATTCCATACTCCACTTTTACGAACCATTTTCGCATGGCCGTACACATATACATCACAAGTACTTAAAAATAACCGAGGGTAGTCCTATACATGCCATATCCAAAACTCAACTAAAGGAGTACCAAAAAGGGCTTTGATAGTGTGGTTGACTTCAACTTCTATGATCCCGAATCCGATCGCTAACGAGCAAAATCTATAAACAGAGAAACAAAGAAACGGAGTAAGCAATTTATGCTTAGTAAGTTTCGAGCCATAATATACACACAACCAAGGCATAGCATTCAAGTAGCTAAACAATAATTCATATGCACAATTTCTCAAAGACATGCTTACTTCACAATCCCAACTCTTATATTCATACACAAATAACGGCCTAGTTAATGCCGATAGCTCATTTATCATTAGAGCGAATATTCAGACGATTTACTCATAGTGTGCAAAGCACACACAAAACATACCTTGTTGGGAATTTCACAAATGCAATAACTGAAAATTTTCCAGCAGCTTATAAATTTCAAATCACATACCTTCGGAGTTTATCCGGATATAGTTACTCGTTCAAAACACCTTGGGACATAGCCCGGTTATGGTAACCCGCACAAATGCCTTCGGACTTAACCCGGATATCACAACTCGCACAATTGCCTTGGGCTTAGCCCGATATCATAGCTCGCACAATTGCCTTGGGCTTAGCCCGGATATCATAGCTCGCACAATTGCCTTGGCTTAGCCCGATATCACAATCGCACAATTGCCTTCGGGCTTAGCCCGGATATCACACTTCGCACAATTGCCTTCGCATCTTTGTTTCAATTTCATAACAAACTTTTATGCACATTTTACTTAATCAAAAATATCATTTCGGCTCAATGGCCATATACAAGGGCACAGTTTCGATTGCTTATTACTTCATTCAATCGAATCAAAATCTAAGTTTTGATACTCGAAAACTTACCTCGAATGTTGTCGAACGATTCCGATGGCTATTCGACTACTTTTTCCTTCCCTTTATCGGATTTGGTTCCCCTTTGCTCTTGAGCTTAATGTTAACAAATAAATTGATTTAATCGTTTTGAATATCGAAAAGAGGAACTCATGGCACTTAGCCCACATATATTCACTAGACATAATAGTCACATGCGTACGGAATTCATGAATCAAACTCAACACACAAAGCCTTCAACATGCTTACTCGTGGCCGAACAACACAACCTCTTAGGTACTCATTCATGGGCCGATTATGCATGTTGATGTTGAGGCCAATTACATGTTTAATACCACACATGAATGGCACACATTTTACTAGCTAATGCTTTACATATTGTGGCTCAATACACATCTATCATTTACCTCATAACCAAAACATAATCACAAGAAAATACATACTTTGAGATAGTATATATGTCATACCAACACATCATGTGAAAACATATATATACATATAGGTGCATGGCCGAATCTCAAGGTGTTCATAACCATCTAAAACACAAATTTTTACCAATCAAGTAACAAGCATAAATCATGCTCATGAATGCATCATGGCCGAATACATCACAATCATACCCCATTGAACTTCGGTCATGGTTAAACAAAGAACTCAATGTCTTACTCAAGATTGCTACAAAGAAATTTCAAGAGTAGTCAATCCATCATTGCATGCATCATTAGCAAGCTTCACATTTAGCATGCAATGGCTTTAATACAATAACAACCTTGGCCAAATACCATTTCCATGGCATAACAAGGATTTGAACCATGGCTAACATGAACATCAAGTTAGCAACTAAAACATGCATGAATCTCATGACACAACCTCATACATACCTTAATCTTGATGCAAGTATAGCCAAAATCTCCTTCTAGATCTCTTCCAAACCAAAAAAAATGGAGCAAAAATCCCTCCTTCTTCCTTAGTTTTGGCTCAAAGAAAGGATGAACAAATTTTTTTCTTTCTTTCTCTACAACTCACGACAATGGGGGGGGAATACCACACTCACACACATTTTTTTTTTCATTCTTTTCTTACCCATACACCTTTGTTTATTATTTCTCCCTAATGCACCAATAAAACATGTTTCATGACATGTTTTGCCCATCCTCTCTTGCCATGGCCGGCCACTTCATGTTGGGGGGGGGAAATTTGACATGCAAATCCCTTATTTTTGCATGCATGATCAACTAGTCATCACACATTTCCCCATCATACTTTCAAAGTTCACTACTAGGTCCTTTCTAGTGAAATTCACATTTATAACACTAAATCGAAACATCAAAAATTTCACACACAAATTAACACATATCATAGGCATCAAAATAGATTTTAAATTATTTTTATGCCTCGGTTTTGTGGTCCCGAAACCACATTCCGACTAGGGTCAATTTTGGGCTGTCACAATATGGATCTTGGAAATAGCTCTTTTTGTCTGATTTTGGCCCATTGTTTCACTCTTTTTGCTCCTCTATGCTCTCCTAAGTGTAGAAACATGAATTTAAAGGATTAGGAGCAACAAATTCACTAATTTACATAATAAATCATCCAAAAACACATCAAGAATGGGATTTAAAAAATGTTACTTTTATAGCGTATCAAAAATCTTTGGCTTGTAAAAGTATTTCCATGTTGCCCAAATGGTTTTTTGAAGAGAAAGCAAGGAAGGCAATATACAACATTCTTACTTAGTGAAAACTCAAGCCAATCAAGGAAAAACTTATACCAAGATGGGAGAAATCGACGTCTATTCTTATCAATATGCTGAAGAGATGTTAAAGCCTCACTTGGAGGAATTGATTGATATGGCCCAAACTTAATTTAAGCTCAACAGACTTCGTCCTATTGATTTGGAGGGCAATCCCAAATAGATTTTCGAAGTCTCGGGTCATGCTCTAAACTCCTTTGTTTCGACTCTTGGCACCTTACGAGGTTGTTCAAGAACTTGAGAAGACCCGATGTCTCGTTCAGGATCTTGGGAAGACTTGATATCGCATTCAGGAGCTTGGGATTAAGAAGACCTGATATCTCATTCAGGAGCATGTGAAGATCCACCATTGATTTTTCTCCACTATGAAGGTTGAAGAACTAGTTGATCATTATTCCTTTGTAACACCCTTTTCTTGAAAAAAGATTCGATTTTTTTGTTGACCATAATTGATCATAATTTTACTATTCATAGAGAATTTTACTATTCATCACAAAGAATCTTCACTGTTCATGTAACAACTTGAAAGTCAAAGGCATCAAGAAACATACCCTCGGGACTCTGTTTTTACGAGCTGGGATAGTAAATATTTACTATTATGTTTATTTTTTATTACATTAGAGTGAAATGAATGATAGCTAGATAATTTTAATTATTAATGTTTAAAATTAAGTATAAGGACTAAATTAAATGGGTGATAAAAATAGTAATTAATATTAAATTTCAAAGTGGGATTAGATTAATGGACTTATTTAATAAATAGACCAATATTTATATGGGTTTTGATAGTGGATGACTATTAGGGTATTATATATATTATATGTATGTTAATTATATTGAAACAATTAAGTTAGTAAATTATACTAGAATAAAATAAAATGATAATGATAATAAAATAAAAGAAAAAAATAGCTTAGTAGGGGAAGAGAAAAACAAATTTAAGCTTCATTATTTTTTGCCTGCCGAACTTGGGAGGGGGAAGAAGCATTTTCAGCCTTAATCTTCAACCTTGGAAATCAAATTGGTGAGTAAACTTTGGTCCTTTTTTGCATAAATTTTAGAATCTTGAGATCATAAGTTAGGATTGCCCATGTTGGAATTTTAAGAATTGTTAATGTTTTGGAAAAGGTTATCTTTGAGAAATTTAAGTTTTTGAAGTTGTTTTGATAGATTTTGCGGTTGGAAGTTAAGTGAGACCATCTTGTAGAGTGAATTTAGGAAATTTTGCATTAAGAACTAAGTTATATAAAAATTTGCTAATTGAGGGACTAAATGGATAAATTATGATAAATATATAGACTGTTTTGAGACTATTTATTTTGCTAGAAATTGTTGGTTGAGTTCTTAAGTTGTATGGTATGAGAAATTATTACTTTAAGTAGTGATTTAGTTTGTATTAGCTTTAAAGGAGTTAAGTGTTATAAATTAAAATGTCATGGTGTTAAATTACAAATTTAACAAAATTCAGGGATTAATAGTGAATTTAAATTACAAATTTAACAAAATTCAGGTATTGATAGTGAATTATATGTATATTCGATTAGCTATAGAAATTAAATGAGGATGAGATGACATTAATTTTTATGTTAAGAACTGAGTTGTGTAGTGACCAATTATTAAGGGTTAAATGTTGAAATGTGATTTTATAATTTATTGTTAACTTGAATTGTTGACGTTTTGAGTTAGTTAATTGAATTAGATTATTGTATTAAATCAAGAAAAGAGTAAAGTGATCGTTAGCCGAGGGAAGGAGAAAGTTGTTGATTAATCAACCTCGATCACCGGAAACTATCGTAAATTCAGTATGTTCGTAGTCTTTGAACTCAAACTCTATTTATTTAATTTAAATAACTATTTATTACTTTGATATCTTAATTGTATTTATATATATATATGCAAATGATTAAATTATGAAATGAGAAATTGTGAATTATATATATGAAATGTGGCATTATGGAATGAATCAATGAATGACTAGAATTTAAATTGCTTGAATGAAATATTATGGAATTATATTGAATGTTATGAAATTTGATCATGGGATATAGCATAGTTGATTAATACGAAAGATTGATTATGAATTGATGGAATGTGAAATTATGCAATCAAAATTGTCGATTTATCCAACTAGCATTGGGTGCAACTCATCATTGGTACATCCAACTAGTGCAGGGCACAACTATTATCGATTATCCAACTAGCGATGGGCACAATCTTTTTTTATTTATCCGACTAGTGCTGGGCACACCATTATACTTGTCAATTTATCCAACTAGCGTTGGGTGCAACCTTTTTCAGTTTATTTAACTAGTGCTAGGCACACCATTATATTTTTCGGTTTACCCGACTAGCGCTAGGCACATCTATCATTGGTTATCCAACTAGCGCTAGATGCAAATATCTGTTACGGTTTATCCATTAGGCACTGGGTGCCATCCACTAACTAACTCATACAAATCAGGTCTAATCAAATTGAAGAACATTGGTAAATGAGAATTATTAAGAAAGATATATAATTATGTATACTCGGGTTGAATTCAATAATAACCACATTGGATTAAGCTTTGTATGAATTAATTTATGAAATGATGGTTATTAAATGAAATTGTAGCTCTTTGAGTCAAGTAAAGTATTCGTTAATTGATCGTTACCTTATGTCAAGTTAGGTACCTACTTTTGATTGACATTTTGGCATCCAACATCAATCCCGAACTCAAGTATATATTTCTTTTGTATCTTGGCATGTACCTAGGTTGTCAATATTGAAACAATGATCTTTTAGTTATGGTTAATTCTAGTAAAGGTTACTTGTATTGAATGTAGTTCTATAAGTTGTGAATGATGTGTTGCTTTAAAACATAGTTACATATAGATGTTTGGAGTTATTTATGTAAATGCTTTGACATGGTGGTTATTCTAGTGAATTGGTCACTTTGGTAATTTATGCTATTAATGTGCTTGAATTAGTATTAGAAGAAAGTCTATATATATGTACTCAGTTATATATATATATTTGGTCATTGGGTTGATGTTAGAATGTGAGATCTTGGTTTGAGTTATGTGTCTACTTATCTTGCTTTATTGAATGTTAAAATCTTTTTGAGGTGCCTTTGAATGGCACATTGGTTAGGCACATGAATTGCAGGATTTTGATATGTATGTTTTTTTTCGAATTGTTTGAGGAGAATTTTGGTCATGGTTTTAATGTGGTTTTAGGTTTGGCTTAGGAACCAAGATAGATGTAAAAATTACTTGTTTTAGAAGTGAAATTTTGTGCACACAGCCTGGGATACGGGCTATCACACAAGCTGTCACACAGCCGTGTGTCTCACACAGTCTATCTACTCGGCCGTGTGTCGTAATGATTTAGCTGTAGATTTCACACGACCTGCGACACGGCCATGTGTCTTAAAACAGTTATTTACACAGTATGAGGCATGGCTTGCGACACGGCCGTGTGACCCAACATTGAATGCAGACACGGGCAGACACACGGGCTGGGACACGACCGTGTGTCCAAATTTTAAATGTCTACACGGTCTGGGTTGTGACACACGGCCGTGTGACCCGACATTGAATGCACACATGGGTGGACACACGGTCTGAGACACGACCGTGTGTTTGAATTTTAAATATCTACACGGTCTGGGCTGTGACACAGGGCCGTGTGTCCTCTATTTTCAAATGTTTCAACTTTTTTCCTAACTTTTCCGTTTTGTTTTGAATCAACCCCAGAATGTTTCCAAACTATTTTTAGGGCCCCATAAACTCGATTTAGGGCTCGTAAGTGTATTTTTTTATAATTTCAATGTGATTAATTGTTTATATTCATGGTTAGATATTTATGAGTAAGTAATGATAAAGGTTTAAATTGATGTCGTAATATTCTGTGACCCAACTTCGATTATGGAGACGGGTTAGAGGTGTACAGTTCATTCATCTTTTTCTTGTAGGGAATCTCCCCTGTTCATCTTTTGTCTTTGCTCAAAAATATTTTTTTTATTTTTTCTGGTTCTAGTGATAGTTACTGAAGTGGTATCGTATGCAAGATCAACTATTTTAATTGAAGACGTTGAGGATTTCTCGTCTTCTGATCCAAAATTCATTGAGATGAGCATTTCAGCAATGAGTTCTTTTAATTCCTTCTTGGTCTTGGCTTAAGCCAACATTGCACTAGCAATTAGTTTTGCTTGAAAGAATTTTGTTGTAGTTTGATCTGAGGCCATGAACTTACATAATTTTGGATTCTTGTTGAAAAAATTATCCAAGTACTTGGAATCATATTTTTCATCATTAAGTTTGTCCCACCATTTCATTCTAGAATTTCGAACTAATAATGGAATTCCAATACATGGATCCTATTCATAAGAGTAAATCTAGGAAAGAATCTAAGAAATGCACAATTTTGAGAAAAAATGCAAGTTTTATAGATGTGTTTTTGGTCCAATTCGGGCTAGAATGTGTCAAATAACTTGGGCCATAAATTTTGATTTTTTTTTGGTAAGATATGTAACATCCCTCACCCGTACCCGATGCCGGGATAGGGTTCGAGGCATTACCAGGACTTTACATTTTGAAACGTACCAAATTCAGTTACCAAGTTTTTCTCAAATTTTAAGCTTTTCGTCCATGAACAACTCACCCCTTATATAGGCCTTCGAGGCCTATAACATACCTAGAGGCAGTGCGGGACAAATTCGGGTATGCTCAATAAAACTTGGCTCCTTAGGAATTTTTTTCCATATCATAAAGTGTCACACACCCATGTGGGTGGGCCGTGTGGACTCACACCCCCGTGTGGCTTGGGGCACGTCCATGCCCTTCAGCCATGGGTAACACTGACTTATCAACACGATCACGGTACACATCCTTGTTGTCTGCCCGTGGACGACACTGACATTTTAACACGGCCATGGCGCACGCCCGTGTGGGTTACCCATGTACAACTTTGAGCTAAAATTTTAAGTACTGGGGACACACGGCCATAGCACACGCCCATGGGAGAGAACCGTGTGTCACACACGGCCTAGACGCATGCTTGTGTGTCTAACCATGTGGACTCTAATAGGCTATTTTCCAAGCCTTTAGTCACCCCTTTCCATTACTTGTGCTTAGTGATTGCCAAGTTTGAAGGAAAACATGATTATACACTTGTAAATAATCTTAATAAAACTAGTTGTATGGAAACCTCATATCATTGGTTACATACATGAAAGGTTATGTTCCATATAGTTTTTATGGGTTTCCATGTCACTTTAATTCGTCCGAAATTGGCTCGTTCATGTGATTCATCGCCAATTGGTAACAACCCATCACTTGTAAATAAAATCATGCATAAATTCGTAGGTCGTAGCCTACTTCAATTAAGCCAATTTTCGTGGCTATATACAAAAAGATAAACATATTTTTACTTGCCTTCATTTGGCAAATCAGATGATACTTATAAAAATAATACTCAAAAATACTATACATGCCATTGAACAAAATAAACAAAGTCTTTATACCAAAGCTTGTCTAGTTGACAGAGTGTTGACTCTCCAATCGTCTTCCAGTTCTTATGAGTCCTTGAGCTCTATGAGACACAGAAAAAGAGAGGGGTAAGCATTTTCATGCTTAGTAAGCTCGAATAACTGGAAAGTAAACTTACTGAGTAACTGGCATACATCCATATTTAAATCATGAAATCATCAATTATGAAATGATTCCCTATCACATGCACTCAATCAATAAGTCAGTCATATAATAAAGCATCATGTAATTTATGTAGATGAGCTCATCATTCATCATCTTATTGACATACTTCATATTAATCCCGTTGACTTTCTAGGAAATCCCGATGGAATACCCATAATCCGTCAATTCTTACGAATGATCATTTTACATACATGCACTCCTGCGAACCTCACATCTTATGGCAGGATTACCAGTACAGGCTAAATCCCCCATATCATGAACTCATAAGGTGATGTCGGGATTACCAGTCCAGGCTAAATCCCTTATAGCAACAAACACCCTTAATGAGCTCGGATCTGAATTACCAGTTCAGGCTAAATTCAGACCCTAATCGGATTACCCGTCCGGGCTAAATCCATAATGCACACATATTCTTCGATAGGCTTGATCATTCAATGTGACAGCCTTAAATTGACCCTAGTCAGAAAGTGGTTTCGGGACCACGAAACCGAGTCTTATAAATAATTAAAGGTTATATTCTGTGTTTATGATGTGCGTAAATGCTTGTGTGATAGTTCCATACTTTAATTTGGTCAGTGTATGTGAAATTTATTAGTAGGGACTTATGTGAGACAATTTAGAAATATGCTAGGCAAGTGTTAAAGTGGCCTATTAATATATGTGGGAAAGTGCTTGTCCTTGCATGTCAAATTAGCCAAATTAAAGCATAGTGGCCGGCCATGCTATGGGTGGAAACATGTCAAAAACATGTTATGTTAGTGATGTATGTTAGGAAAAATAAAATAAGGAGCATGGTAATAAAATAATGAAAGGGAATATGATGAAAACAAAGAAAAAAAGTGTCCATCCTTTTCATTTCTTTTGGCCGAAAGTTCTAAGGAAGAAGGAAGGAGCTCTTGCTTCATGTTCGGCTTGGAAGAGGATTAGGAAGAGGTTCAGCCATACTTGTATCTAGGTTAAGGTAAGTTTGATGTTGTGCCATGAGATTCATGCTTGTTTTAGTTGTTAGCTTGAGTTCTAACTAGCCTATGGTTTAAATCTTTGCTATGTGAGGAGATGATACTCGGCCATGGGTGTTGTCTTCTTGGTGGATGTTTGATGTTGTGTTGGTGAGGTATGAAGATGATAGAGTGTGTGTGAGAATTTGAAAAGGGTAGGTCTTAGCAACTTCATGAAGCAATCGGCCATGGTATATCCATAAGTATGATTTATGCTTGTTATGTTACTCATGGTTAAAATGATTCGGCTATGCTTCATGTAAAAATAAAATATACATGTGAATTCGGATATATGTTTATATTTGGTTAATGATTTATCCTTGTGAAGCATAAATTTGTAACATGATTTGAGTTGGAAGTTATTATAATGTATTTGTACATTCGGGTATATGATGAAAATATATGAAATGGTTATAATCGACCTTATGATTTGGCTCTTGCATATATATATATATATATATATATATATATATATATATGTTTGCACATGATGTATTGGTATGCCATTTATGGGTGGTATTAAGTATATAATTGGCCTCAACATATACATGCATACTCGGCCACATGAGAAGATTAGTGTTGCATGTATTCGGTTAGAGGCAAGCATATTGATGCCTTTATCTTGGTTTAGACAATCGGCTAAAAGGGAGTGTGGGTTAATATGTTGAGTTGATGCATGATTTCACATGTATGTGACTTTAATGTCTAACGTATATATATGGGCTAAGTACCTTGAGTTCTTCTTTTCGATGCTCAAATGATTAAATCAATTTATTTGTTAAATTAAGCTCAAGAGCAAAGGGGAACTAAATCCGATAAAGGAAAGGAAAAAGTGGTCGAATAGCCATCGAAATCATTCGACAACATCCGAGGTAAGTTTTCGAGTAACGAGACTTAGTTACCGATTTGATTAAGTCATGATGTATGAGCATAACAAATATACGGTGATATGATGATTCTACTTGAATCATATGTTGAGTTAATTAGTCTATACGTATGACGGGTAGCCGTATGTGCATAGAGATAGTGTCATAAAGCAAATTAAACCATGCTATTTGTATGTGGCTAGTGAGCCGAAAATGGGATTGCTTAATACGTGACGTGTGTTTGAACTCCAATTATGAAAATGAAATATAGATGTGTCATGATTTATTGATATGTGTATGAATATTTGGATGATAACCGGGCTAAGTCCCGAAGGCATCTGCGCTAGTGTCTAGTTCCGGGCAAGTCCCGAAGGCATTTGTGCGAGTTACTAAATTCGGGCTAAGTCCCGAAGGCATTTGTGCGAGTTACTAAATCCGGGCTAAGTCCCGAAGGCAATTGTGCGAGTTACTCTAACCGGGCTATGTCGCGAAGGCATTTGAGCGAGTAGCTATATCCGGTTAAATTCCGAAGGTACGTGATTTGGGATTGAGCGATCTGCTGTAATAATTTCAATTAATACGCTCGTAAAAACTCAACAACGAGGTATGTGTTGTACATGCATTGGATTAATTGATTCCTGTTAAATAGTATTCGCTCGATCGATTAAGGAGCTTAGGTTTTGGTTAAGTTGATCCCTTATGTATGAATATAAGGGTTGGAAATGTAAGTAGGACTGATTTTTGAGAATATATGTGTATATGAAATTATCCGTTTAGTTATATGAATCCTATACTTCAGTTGAGCCTAATTCCGTTGCTCAAAACTTACTAAGCATTAAATGCTTACTCCGTTCTTTGAATCTCTGTTTTATAGATTTTGGTTCGACAGCTATCAGACTCGGGATTATTGAAGTCGAAGTCTCCCACACTATC
Source organism: Gossypium arboreum (assembly GCF_025698485.1). NCBI lineage: Eukaryota > Viridiplantae > Streptophyta > Magnoliopsida > Malvales > Malvaceae > Gossypium > Gossypium arboreum. Next base: position 105,237,067 of record NC_069070.1, on the reverse strand, counting down.
AAAGCCCCTTTTAGTACACTTTTGGTTGAACTTTGAAATGGCATGTATAGAACTACCCTTTTTGTTGTTGGTCATGGACCCTTTGGTTTTGTATAAATTTGGATAGCCATGCGAAAATGGCTTATATACACTTTGAGCTTAGTATTATAATCGTCTTGTATGATGTTCATTAAGTGGTATGGAAATGTTTGGGAACGATTAGCCATTGGAATGGTTAATCATGATCATATCTTGTGCAATATATGCTAAAAGGGCTAGTTGAATCATGGAAACTATGTAATAGGTAAAGTTTACCTTAAAAATAGATGCTGATAGCAGCAGTGACGTGAATGTGAAAAATCACTAAAAATATTAGGAATGGAATTAAATAGTGAATAAATTATGTAATCGAACCTTGATGAATATATTTTCATAGGAAAGTAACGAAATGATCATATGAATAGTATATTATGAGATATTTAAGTTTTCGCGAAACAGGGCCAGAACGGTTTCTAGATTCCCTATTCCGACTTTGGAAATTCATTATAAATTAACCAGAGATAATTAGAAGTCATGCCATATATGTACAGATTCCTTTTCGAGTCTAGTTTCTATAGAAATAAATGGCATTAGTATTGAAGTCGTAATGCAAAGGTCGGGGGTAGTCGAATCACGAAATAGGGAGACTTTAACTAATAAATCAGTACTAATTGGCTCGTCCAAAATTCTAGAAAAATTTTAAGATGGACATATGAGTCTAGTTTCAGAAAAATTTACTGAATGTTTTTCGAGTTTTGGAACTCGAGATATGATTTTAAGGTGACGGTGATGCGCTTAGCCACTCGTCTCGAAATTTCAAAATGGATCATGCAAATAAGTGATTTAAGTCCGCAAACCCCTCGTGTCCGACTCCGGCAACGGTCTCGGGTACGGGGTGTTACATTCAAGGAACACCCGTCTGGGCTAGATTCCTTTTCATACTTGAGATCACGGATTACCCGTCCCGGCTAAATCCTACTACAACACATGCAGGATCTCAGTTTACCTGTCAAAAAGGGTTTGTCCATCGAATTCTCTTTTTCAACCTCAACCGAGACATTTTTCACATGTTATCATCAAATATGCATTTCTATGATATTTCATGCCAATAATAAATACAATCATCATGCATTCATAAATCATACAATTTACATATTAGGGGTTTACTTTAAGTTATCCGAACTTACCTGGTATTCGTTTCAGAGTTGTGTTTCGGTCATTCCGAAACCTTGCGTTTACCTCGATCGACCTTCGGAATTTGTTCCTCAGGGTCTATATCAATAAAATTAACTCATTAATACACTACATTATGCATTTCAAGTTTAATATCTACCTCCGGTCCAAATAACCGTTTTGCCCCTAACCTTTCACATTTTTACGATTTAGTCCCTAGGCTTGTATAATGAAACACTTGCACTCTTTATCTTACCCAAGCCTAGCACTATTCCTTCTTATGGTAGCCCAAATTTCCCATTGTTTTCTCATTTCTACCACACATTTTACAATATTTGCAAAATTGTCCCTATAAGGGTTTTGCATGAAAATCAACTAGGAAAAGATGTGTAATACACATTCATCTTTCATATCGCTCCATAATCCATCAAAATACAAGCAACTCATGCATGGGTAAATTTTTAAACATGAACCCTAGCATGAAATATGGGTAGAAATGGAGAGAGCAAGCTACCGGGATTTCAAAAATACAAAAAGCATGAAAAACGAGGCTTGGGAGCACTTACTATTGAGCTTAGAAAGCTTGAAAACCCTACTTGAAAACCATAGCTATGGTATCCCTTCAATTTTTGGTAGCCGTGGAGAAGAAAATGGTTGATTTTTGCCTTTCTTTTCCCATTTTATTTGATTAAAACACCAAATAACCAAAATACCCTCATGCCCTTTCTTTAAAATTTCAACCATGCAAGCCCATTTTTGTTCCAAAACTTAGAAATTGGGAAAATTTCACTCCAAGACCTTCTAATTCATAACCCAAAGCAATTTCATACAAATTGCTTCTAGAAATCAAGTTTTGCAATTTATTCAATTTAGTCCCTAATTTCCAATTGAACACCTTACTCAAAGAATTTCTTCATGAAACTCTAACACATACATATACGCATATTCTAGGCCTCATAATAATCATAAAATAACTATTTTGATGTCAGATTTGTGGTCCCGAAACCACTATTCCGACTAGGCCCTATTTCGGGATGTTACAAGATATGGAAAGATGATGGTCCATACTAGTTCCACCGTTCTTGAAACCAATTTGGGAATTTGAATTGGATACCATATTTGAAATATATAAGCCAGGAATGCCTCATATGTTGATTTTTCATTAAGAAGGCATTGTACCAGGCCGTTTGGTAATCTCAATAAGTGAAATATGGGTGGTGGTCTATTTTGGTGGTAAATTTGGCTGGAAATTTCTTTGAAGAACTTGGGTTTTCACTCCAATCTCTTGGTCAAAAAATTTTAACTATTTGGACTATTGAATGGGTGACAAAATTTGGATCTTTTGAGTTTGTATAGTGTTTGAACAATGCTGATCCAATTTGAACTGGAATGTTTTCATAATACTATAGAGGATTTTTAGAATATAATAGCTTAAAATGTCATCTATTGAAAAGTTCTGTTACAAGAATATGGGGAGGTTTTTCTGAAAATTCTTCCTCTATAATAATTTTTTTTGAAACACTTATATAGAAAAAATTGTGAGGATTTTTAAGTAACAGTATGTGAAAACACTACTACTTCTTTTGGGAAAACATCCTGGAGAGATGTTTCTGTTCAAATATTTTTAAAATAACAACATAAAAAATTACAGTTTTTTAGTTTGGATTTAAGTGACCCATTTTCATTGGTAACTGTTTTGAGGTTGAGAGTCATGGTAGTCATCTCGAGGAACTTAAGCAATGTGCTAGGGAGTTACTTGCTAGCGTGAAAGAGGCACGTTGCCAATTAGATTTGATGCAACGACTAGGAGTGGCTTACCTTTTTGAAAATTAAATCCATGATATTTTTGCTAAACTTACCCATCTGTAGCTATGCAATTCACGATTTTACGTCCGAATCATTTATTCATTTCCACAGGTTAATTGTGTTAAGCATTGGAGCTGAACCAAATGAAGCAGAATCATTTTGTTTATTTGTAACTTGATTTGGTTGCTTTGTAATTTAACTTTTAAGTTAGTAGGATTTGGTCAAGATTTGAATGTGATAGCTGGTATGTCAGCTACATTTTGTTTGTAATTTTAGCTAAGCTTTTGAGAAGCATTTGTGGGAGCAGTTATGTTAGGTAACTGTCAATTTTATTGTAACATATATACTTTTGTTAGATGAAATGAAAACTAAGAAAAATTCATTTTCTTCCTCAAGAATTTGTTTTTACTTCTATTTTAGTTGTTCTCTCTTGCAATTCTTAAGTCTTTAAAGCTCAAGCTTCTTTCATACTTTATCTGGGTTTATTACTTTATTGCTCTATTTTCATACAGAGCCTCATATTTCATCTGGATTACTTGGTTCTATTTTTCTTTCTGTGTAAAAAACCCAACAAATGGTATTAAGAGCCTGTCATCTTTGATGGCTTCTGTTATTGGTATCTTTCTTTGTGGAGAAAACTTAAAGAAAAAAGAAGCAGAAGCTATTTTTTGTTTGTCTGTTTGTTTACTGTAAGGATGAGCTTTACACCACCACCTGTGTTTGCTGGAGAAAACTACCACATATGGGTAGTAAAGATGAAGACATATCTCCAAGCACACGACTTGTGGAATGCTGTAGAAAATGATGTTGAACCACCTCCATTGAGGGCCAATCCTACCATTGCACAGATAAGGCAACATAGTGAAGATTGTGCCAAGAAGCATAACGCTATGGCTTGCTTACAAAATGGAGTATCCGATGTGATTTTTACTAGAATAATGGCTTGTGACTCACCAAAGTAAGCATGGGAGAAGCTAAAGGAGGAGTTTATGGGGTCAGACAAAATAAGACAGCAGCAACTAATCAACCTTAGGAGAGACTTTGGGAACTTGAAGATGAAAGACTCAGAGACTATCAAGTAGTACTCTGATAGGATAATGGTCATAGTCAACAACATTAGGCTCCTTGGTGATGATTTTAGTGAGAGCAGAGTTGTTGAAAAGGTCATTACAACTATCCCTGAAAAATTTGAGTTAAAGATATCTTTATTGGAGGACTCGAGGGATTTATCAGTCATCTCACTGTTTGAGTTGGTAAATCCTTGTATGCACTTAAGCAAATGAGGGCCAATAGGAAGAAAGAGCATCCTGAAGGAGCTTTTCAAGAAAAGGTCAAAGAAGGCTCAGGTTCAAGTCAAAAAAGGAAGAAACCTTGGCTTGATAAAAGGGAGAAATCCAAGAGAGATGCTGGTAAGAAGAGGTTTCCACCATGCATTCACTGCAAGAAGACCACACACTTGGAGAAGTTTTGCTGGTACAGGCCAGATGTCCAGTGCAGGAAATGTAAACAATTTGGTCTTGTTGAGAAAATGTGTAAGACCAAAGGAATGGCTCAAACTCAGCAGCAAAACCAAGCTTAAGCTGCTGAGGATGTTCAAGCTCAGGAGGAGCATGTTTACTCTATATCTTGTTATGCAACCTCAAGCAAAATTAGCAAGAACTGGTTAGTTGACAGTGGTTGTTCTCACCATATGGCTTCAGATGAAAGGTTGTTCAAGAATCCTAACAGAAGATTTACTTCCAAAGTAAGAGATGGAAATGGCAACCTTATTAATGCAGAGGCAAAGGAGATGCAGTGATTAGTACACATTCAGGTAACAAAGTTATTTCTAATGTACTTTATGTACCTGACATAGATCAAAACCTGCTTAGTGTTGGTCAGCTAATCAAGAAGGGTTATTCACTAGTTTTCAAGAATAACTCTTGTGTTGTTGAGGATTCATTTAGTCAAGTACCGGTTACAGTGCCTATGACTGATAGATGTTTCATGTTAGATGTAAATCAGTTAGAGAAGAAGGCCTATACTAGTGCTACTGACTGAGCTAGTTTATGGTAGAAGAGGTTAGGCCATGTCAGTTACAAATCACTTGGTTTGCTGTATAGTTGAATTTGGTTGAAGACATTCCAAAATTGAAGTCAGTGATGATGTTTGTGAAGTTTGCTAGCTTGGTAAGCAGGCAAGACTGCCTTTTTCCAAGTCAATAAGGCATGGAGAGGTCGAGGCAAGCTCGAATTAGTTCACACTGACATTTGTGGACCAATAAGGTCTTCCTCCTTAAATGACAGCAAGTATTTTGTGCTTTTCATTGATGATTTCAGTAGATTTTGATGGGTTCATTTTTTAAAGAAAAATTCAGAAGTATTTGAGGCATTTAGCAAATTTAAAGCCTTAGTTGAGAATCAATCAGGCTGTAAGATCAAGGCTTTGAGATCAGATAATGGTGCTGAGTATTTTTCTGAGAAGTTTTAAAAGCTGTATGAGCAAGATGGAATTCATCATCAGCTAACAACAGTCTATACTCCTCAGATAATTGGAGTATGTGAGAGGAAAAATCGAACAGTGCTTGATATGGCTAGATGCTTACTGTTTGAGAGCAAGCTACCAAGCAAATTCTGGGCTGAGGCTGTCAATACCTCAGTATATCTGCTCAACAAGCTTCTTACTACTGCTGTGAAGGAAAAGACTCCTTTTAAAGCTTGGCATGATCTCAAACCAATAGTGTCACACCTAAAGGTGTTTGGTTGTATCTGCTACACTCTTATTCCAGTTGAAAAGAGAACCAAACTAGACAAAAGATTTGTGCCTAGGATCTTTGCTGGTTACAGCAGCACCAATAAGGGCTACAGGGTATATGATCCCTCGACAAAGAAGATTTTGGTGAGTAGGGATGTTAGATTTGATGAAGAGAAGGTTTGGACCTGAAATGATGTAGATGCAAGGTTGATTGAAGAAGATCAGCTGGACAGCAGTTTGGAACGAGCTGAAGAAGGGCCAGTTGATGATAATTTTGATAAAGCACCTGTGAGAGGGACAAGGACTATTGCTGATATCTACCAAAGATGTGATGTTGCAATAGTTGAACCTTCAGATTTTGAAGAGGCTGCCAGGGACAAATGCTGAAAGAAGGCCATGTAAGCTGAATTGGAAATGATCCACAAGAATGACAATTGGGAATTGGTTAACAGACCTGATCATAAGAAAGTCATAGGTGCCAAGTGGTTTTTTAGAGCCAAATACAATGTTGATGGTTCATTAAATAAGTATAAGGCAAGGCTTGTGGTGAAAGGCTACAGTCAGTAATATGGCATTGATTTAATGGAGACATTTGCTCCAGTAGTGAGGTTAGACACAATTAAGTTTGCCTTAACTGCACAGAAACAATGGAGAATTCACCAGCTCGATGTCAAGTCAGCATTCTTAAATGGCTTCCTCAAGGAAGAGATTTTTATTGAACAACCAGAATGTTCAAGGTTCATAGTGAAGAGGACAAAGTCTACAGGCTAAAAAAGGCCTTGTATGGTCTGAACTAGGCACCAAGGGCCTGGTATGACAGGGTTGGTGAATACCTATCTAGGCTCGGGTTCGAGAAAAGTGTTAATAAACCTACACTTTTTATAAAGAAGTCAAAAAATGAAACTCTTCTGATTGGCTCACCTTATGTAGATGACTTACTTGTAACTAGAAGCAAGGAAGAGCTGATCAATGAGTTCAAAGTGCAAATGCAAGAAGTTTTTGAAATGACAGATTTGAGAGTTATGACATACTTCCTTGGAATAGAAGTGAACCAATCTGACCAAGGCATCTTTATTAGCCAACATGCCTTTGCTTTGAAGATTCTCAATAGATTTTGCATGACAAAATGTAAAACAGTCAGCACACCAATGGCTCAAAGAGAGAACCTGACTAGTAGTGGGAATCAAGAGAGGGTTGATGAGAAGGAGTATCGAAGCTTGGTAGGTTGTTTGCTTTACTTAACAGCTACTAGGCCTGATATCATGTATGTTGTTACTCTCCTATCCAGATTTATGCATTGCTGCGATATTCTTCATATTAAAGTAGCAAAGAGAGTTCTCAGATATGTGAAGGGAACTTTGAATCATGGTGTGAAGTTTGAGAAGGCAAAACAGCTCAAACTAATAGGGTATTCAGATAGTGATTGGGCAGGGTCCATTGATGACATGAAAAGCACCTCTAGATACTTTTTTACTCTTGGCTCAGGGGTTTTCTATTGAAGCTTAAAGAAGCAACAAACTATTGCTCAATCAACAGCTAAAGCAGAGTATATTGCAGCTACTGCAACTGTTAATCAAGCCATTTGGCTTAGAAAGTTGTTGTGTGATTTAAATAAAGAATAGACTCAAGCTACTGAGATCAGAGTTGATAATTAGTCAGCAGTTGCTATAGCTAAAAATCGTGTTTTTCTTGGCAAGACCAAACATTTTAAGATTAAATTCCATTTTGTTCGAGAGGCTGAACAATCAAAGGAGGTAAATCTAGTTAATTGTAGCTCAGAAAATCAATTTGCTGATATTTTAACCAAGTCTCTCAGTGCTACATGATTTGATACTTTAAGAAGAAAGATTGGAGTTTGTTGCATACAGTCCAAGGAGTAGTGTTAAGCTTTGGCCTGCAATGCAACATCAGGCCAGCATGGAAACCAGCATTGGAGCTTAACCAAATGAAGCAGAATCATTTTCTTTATTTGTAACTTGATTTGGTTGCTTTGTAATTTAACTTTTAAGTTAGTAGGATTTGGTCAAGATTTGAATGTGATAGTTGGTATGTCAGCTACATTTTGTTTGTAATTTTAGCAACGCTTTTGACAAGCATTTATGGGAGCAATTATGTTAGGTAACTGTTAATTTTATTGTAACATATATACTTTTGCTGGATGAAATGAAAAGTAATAAAAAAATTTTTTCTTCCTCAACAATTTGTTTTTTCTTCTGTTTTAGTTGTTCTCTCTTGCAATTCTCAAGTCTTTGAAGCTCAAGCTTCTTTCATACTTTATTCGAGTTTATTACTTTGTTGCTCTATTTTTAGACAGAGCTTCATATTTCATCCGGATTACTTGGTTCTATTTTTCTTCCTATGTAAAGAACCTAACAAATTGCTTACCTACACATTATATGCTATGTTTTTAACAAGTTTTATATCAATTTTGAGGACCGAAATGTGATATTCTTATGAAAGGTGAAAATGTAAATGCAGATGTGTTTAACAAGTTCATGAATAGAAATGGAAAATTGATGGATAGCTTAAGAGAAGATGTTGCAGGGCTTTTAAGTTTACACGAAGCATCGTACCTTGGGATGCCAGAAGAAGATGTTTTAGATGGGGCTCTGAACTTCAGTGCTAAACATCTGTCAGTACTAAAGAAAAAGATGGAGAGGAGAATGGGTGAGCAAATACAACAGTCAATGGAATACTCACAACACTGGAGAATGGTATGGACCGAAGCACGAGACTTCATTGGTAACTACCAAAACCAGAGAGATGATGATAATGATAGGATGAATTCGGTTTTGTAGAGTTAACTAAGTTGTACTACAACATCTTGCAATCCATTTATCTCAAGGAGCTACAAGAGCTAGTGAAGTAAGATCATTTTTTTTTCTTTTCTTTTGTTCTTTTTTGCTTTTAAATTTGAGTAAGATCATGCTCTAGGGAAAAAAAAGGAGGTTTTTTCATAAAAAATGATAAATTGTCCTACATGTATGGGCAGGTGGTGGAAGGACTTGAATGTTAAGGAAAGGCTTCCTTTTGTTCAAGATAGGCTAATTGAGTGTTACTTTTTGGGCAACGAAAATTTCTCCTTCGGGTCCCCAATTTTCCAAGTGTAGGAGGAATGTCACAAAATTTGGATCCCTAGAAACTCCATTAGATGGTATATTTGACACATATGGATTACTGGATGAGCTTGAGAAATACAAAAATGCAGTAAATCGGTAATGTATATATAAAAATCTAAATATGTGTAATGACTTGTTGTGATAAAAGTATTTCCATATTGCAGATGGGATCTTAAGGCAATGGAGGAACTTCCAGAGTATATGAAATTTCTCTACGAAGCCATCTACAACCATGTGTTAGTGTTAGAACAAAGCTTAGCAGGCAGAGTTGAAAGCTTGTGCAGCAAGCCTCATGCCTTGATAAAGAAACAAAAGCAGAAATTTGCTTAAGAACAAAAACAGAACTAAAAGCAAGAAATATAATGGAGCATATGGGAACAAAATCTGATAATTTCATTCAAAAAAGAAACTTTGGCATAAAGCCATTATATATACAAGACATAGTCTGATCATTACAAGTCAAACTTACCTAAACATCTACCTAACTCCACTAAAAATTACATTGAAACTTGTTAAACTAACTTGTTCATATAAACAAAACTGATTTTCAACTCAATCACTACCTAAACACATCAAATACATCAGCAACAAGTTGAAATCAAACCAAATTACATAACAAATACTTAGAGTAACAAAATAAACAAAATAAAGCAGTTTCTTCAGCTGTATCTACTAAGCTCGAGCTTCATAGTCTGTTGCTTGCTGGTCTTGGTGCCACATGCTGGCCAACTTCAACTCTCCTCCTTGGCTAGCATGTTGCATACTCCCATTTCAGCTCTCAAATGAAGGAATCGTGTCAAACTAAGGGCTTTTGTAAAAAATATCCGCCAGTTTCTCTTCTGAACTGCAATGAATCAGTTTCACTTCATGTGCTTGCTCCATTTCTCTCACAACATGAAGCTAAATGCTAAAATATTTTGTCCTACCATGAAAAACTGGATTCTTTGCAATTGCAACAGCAGATTGGTTGTCACAATAAATTTTTGTTGCTCCCTCTTGGTATAAATTTAAATCTGTTAAGATTTTTCTCAGCCATATGGCTTGATTTACTGACCCAAAGAGCTACTACATATTCAAATTTCAGTTGCTTGATCAGCAACCACATTTTGCTTCTTCGAACTTCAACATAAAATAGCTGAGCCTAGGGTGAAAGCATACCTGAAGTGCTCTTCATGTCATCTTTTGAGCCTGCCCAGTCACTATCAGTATAGCCAACTAGCCTTAGCCTATCAGTCTTGCTATACAACAGGCCATAACTCAGGGTACCTTTGATGTACCTAAGTACTCTTTTTGCTGCTCGAAAATGCTCCTCATTGCAACAATTCATAAACCTTGAGAGCAAACTGACAGAATGCATAATGTGGCAGTCAAATATAACAAACAACCTATTAAGCTTCTGTAGAGGTTCTCACTAACCTTTTCATTATCCACTTGACTTGATAACTTTGTTCCAACAACCACAGGTGTACTTACTGGCTTGCAATTCTCCATAGAGAACTTGCTTAGGATCTTTGCAGCAAAAGTTTTCTGTCCTAAGAAGATTCCATTTTCAGTTTGAAACACTTCCATTCCTAGGAAATATGTCATTTGGCCTAAGTCAGACATCTCAAACATGTTCTCCATTTTGGCTTTAAAATTAGCCACCATCTTTTGGTCTCCTCCTGTGACCAAAATATCATCAACATACAGAGACACAATAAGTTGTGTCACAGCTCCTTCCTTCTTAACATACAAAATTGGCTCGCTGAAGCTTCTTAGAAATCCCAGGCTGAGCAGGTAGCTACCAATTCTGCTATACTAGGCCCTTGGTGCCTATTTTAAGCCATATAAGGCTTTCTTGAGCCTGTAGACCATGTCTTCCTTGTCTGACACTTTGAAACCTTGAGGTTGCTCCACATAAATTTTCTCTTCAAGAAAACCATTGAGAAAAGCAGACTTCACATCGAGCTGGTGGATTTTCTACTCCATCTGAGCTGCTAAGGCAACCAGCAATCTGATGGTGTCTAGTCTGGCTACTGATGCAAAAGTTTCAAGGTAGTCCAGGCCATACTTTTGGCTAAAACCCTTCACAACTAGCCTAGCCTTCAACTTTTTCAAACTCTCATCTGCGTTGTGTTTGGCTCGATAGACCCATTTTACCCTAATGACCTTCCTATTGGTTGGTCTTGCAACTAACTCCCATGTCTGGTTCTTTTCAATCATGGCAATCTCATCAGCCATATCCTGTTTCCAGCCTTCATGTGCTTCAGCATCTTCAAAATAGCTAGGTTCTTCTTTGCAACATGAGCTCTCTCATATATTTCAGCCAAAGTCCTTGTACCTCTGACTAGTTCATCATCAATGTCCATTTTAGGACCATGTTGATCAGCATCAGTCTGATCAGCCATAAGTTCTTCAGAAATAGACTCTGGTTCATTTTTTTCATAGTTCCAACATGCCTTTTCATCAAAACCACATCTCTGCTCACATGGACTTTGTTTGTTAAAGGATCTAAGATCCTATAGCCCTTCTTGACCATGTTCCACCAAGATGCCAGATTGAGCCTTTTTGGACAATTTGTCCCTTTTTATATCTGGTATATGGCTGTAACATAGGCAACCAAACACCTTTAAATGAGCCAAAGATGGCTTGAACTTGAACCATGCTTCAAATGGAGTCTTGTGTTCAAGTGCTTTGGTTAGAAGCCTGTTCTGAAGGTACACATCAGTGTTAACTACTTCAGCCCACAAGGTCTTGGGTAAATTCTTCTCAAACAGAAGGCATCTGGCCATGTTCATTAAACTTCTGCTTTTTTCTTTCACTGGCCCCATTTTGCTGAGGTGTGTAGACATTGGTCAACTGATGTTTGATGCCAGCATCATTGCAGAGAGCTTCAAATTGAGTTGAAGTGTATTTAGCTCCATTATCTGATCTGATGGCCTTTAGTTTGCATCATGTTTTCGTTTCTGTTTCAACTGCAACTTTAAACTTCAAGAACACTTGAGCTACCTCAGACTTGTGTTTCAAAAAGAAAATCCAGCAATATCTGGCACAATCATCAATGAAAAGAATGAAGTAGTTGTTACCATTGAGTGATTCAGTTTTCATAGTGCCACACATATCAGTATGGATGAGCTGGAGCTTCTCTGAGGCTCTCCAGGCCTTGTTTGAAGGAAATGGCAGACTGGCCTGCTTTTCTAGCTGACACACTTTACAAACTTGATACTTTTCAACTGAACCAATGAAATTTTTAGCCAAATCTTCTCTGACCATCTGAGCCATTGCTCTAAAGTTTGCATGACCAAGTCTTTGATGCCAAAGCTTGGATTCATCAATAGAAGCTGTATAAGCTGAGTTTGAGGCTTTTTTATAGTCAACAACAAAGCTTTTATCTGTCATGGATACTGTCATGAGCATGGATCCAATTGGATCACAGATTTTGCACTCACTGCCTTTGAAAACAACTGAATAGCCCTTCTCCAGCAGTTGTGTTATACTCAGCAAGTTTCTATCAATTTCAGGAACTAACAAGACATTTGAGATGAGCTTGTTACCTGTGAGAGTCCAAATCAGGACATCTCCTTTGCCTTCAACCTTGATACAGTAACCATTTCCAACTTTAACTTTGGTTTTGTAGCTTTTATCCAATGACTTAAAAAAGGCAGCATCTGGTGTCATGTGGTTGGTGCAGCCACTGTCTATGAGCCACCCATTTGAGACCTTCTCTTGAGCAGTTGAGCAATGAAGACTTGCTCCTCATGGTCACTGCCTTTTTCAGCTATCCGAGCTTCAGCCCTTGGTTGCTGTTGGTTCTGCCTTGGTCTTCCCTTCTTTTTGCAAACCTTTTCAACATGGCCAATCTTTTTGCAGTATTAACACTCCACATCTAGCCTAAACCAGCATTTGGCCTCTGGATGACCAGGCTTCTTACAATGCCTGCATGGTCTATCCCATCTTCTTGAAGAATCTAACTTTGGTTTGTCTCTCTAAGTTTTCTTGCCCTTGTTGACAGAAGAACTTGAAACAGACTTTATTTTGGCTTGAAAGGCACCTTCTTAGTGCTCCTCGAGTCTACTAGCTCTTCTCTGCTCTTGTGCATAGAGAGCATTAATCAGCTTTATCAAAGAGATGCTGGTTAGGTCCCTTGAATCTTCCAAGGATGATATTTTTGCCTCATACCTTTCTGGTAAGGTAGAGATCACTTTCTCCACTATCCTTACTTCACTGAATTGCTCTCCAAGGAGCTTTATGTTGTTTACAATAGCCATAATTCTGTCTAAGTACTGCTTGATAGTTTCTTCTTCCTTCATTTTCAAGTTCTCAAAGTCCCTTCTCAAGTTCAAAAGCTATTGTTGCCTTGTTCTCTCAGTCCCTTGAAACTCCTCCTTCAGTCTATCCCAGGCCTGTTTTTGTGTCTCACAGTCCATGATCCTTGTGAATATCACATCTGAGACATAGTTCTGAATGCAGGACATAGCTTTATGCCTTTTGGTCCTTTCATCAGCATGTTGCCTGATCTAAGCCACCGTTGGATTGGCTCTAAGTGGAGCTAGCTCAGCATCAGTTTTCACAACTTCCCACAGATCGAGGGCCTACAGGTAAGTCCTCATCTTGACAACCCATATGTGAAACCCTTCACCATTAAAGACTGGTGGTGGTGCAGGAGAAAAGCCTGATGAAGCCATCGATTTTGTAGGTATATAATGGCAGGTCCACTAAGACAAAAGCTCTAGATACCAATTGTTGGTGTTAGAACAAAGCTTAGTAGGCAGAGTCGAAAGCTTGTGCAGCAAGCCTCGTGACTTGGTGAAGAAACAAAAGTAGAAATTTGCTTAAGAACAAAAACAGAATTGAAAGCAAGAAATATAATGGAGCATATGGGAACAAAATCTGATGATTTCATTCAAAAAAGAAACTTTGGCATAAAACCATTACATATACAAGACATAGTCTGATCATTACAAGTCAAATTTACCTAAACATCTACCTAACTCCACTAAAAATTACATTGAAACTTGTTAAACTAATTTGTTCATATAAACAAAACTGATTTTCAACTCAATCACTACCTAAACACATCAAATACATCAGCAACAAGTTGAAATCAAACCAAATTACATAACAAATACTTAGAGTAACAAAATTAACAAAATGAAGTAGTTTCTTCAGCTGCATCTGCTAAGCTCGAGCTGCATGGTCTGCTGCTTGCTGGTCTTGGTGCCACATGCTGGCCAACTTCAACACCATGTTAGTGAAGTGGCTCGAGATGCTTTGCTAGATAACAGCATCGATACTCTACCCTACCTTAAAGAACAGGCGCGACTCAATTAAACGGCAAATCCTAAAAATTTATGAAGTATATATATATACATGTATCCGTCTCCCCACTTTTATGAAGTATATATATTACACTTACATATTAATTGTAACTTATATGAATTAATAATTTACAATAAACATTTTTCTTTTTTGTAGTGGCAGTATTATATTAGAGCATATCTTAATGAAGCTCGATGGCTTCACAATGGATACAATCCAAGTGCAGAAGAATATCTAAAGAACGCATGGATCTCCATTGGGATAGTTTTAGCCATGGTATATGTCATTTTTGGAATGGTAAGACAATCCATAAATCAATATTTGCCAGAATTTGTGGAGAACTGGTTTCATTCTGACTTGGTTTGTATCCCTGCTTACTTTGTTCGATTCCTTGATGATTTAGAAACTTCCAAGGTTTGTGCTATAATTTGCTCGAAACAATTGCTTCTTCTTCTTTTTTACTTAGATTCTTTTAATTTCGTATTGAAAACTCTCGTTTTTTTTAATTTATTATTTCATTAATACATGTCATTTTGCTATGGCGTAGATCAAACACAAGTTTGTTGGGTTTTGCTCCAAAAAAATTTTAATTAAATTAGAAGCTAAGCTGGAGCGACCAAAATTCAACTATCCAAATATTCGACTTCAGTTGTTTGTAGAATTAATCAAAATTTTTATTTTAATTGGTTTTTGAAGTCAAACATATTTTATACCCAATAAAAAATACTAATCCAGCAATCTTAAACAACTCTATTTACACATCTGATTGAGCTTAGCATTTAAAAGTGAATCAAAGTTGAATACATCTTCAAATTCTAAAAGTCAAGTTTGAGCTCAACTCCCGGATTTCATTAATTATCTTCCTTATTAAATTTTAAAAACTACGCTAATAAAAGTACAAAGTTAGAATTTGAGTGTTAATTCTTTAAACATTATAAAGTGCAATTTATGAAATTTAAACTAATTGCATATACTAAAAATGTTGCAGACCACCATGATACAAAGATATTGATTTCAGTCCCAAAATGACCCCGAAAATCACATCACAGCCTTTTCTTCAAGTTACTGATCTCTCCACTTTAAATCCATATTGTTACATAGATATGGCATAAATCTAATGCGGTACGGTGATTATGTAGCAATTATGTTATGTTTTGGTATGGAAACAAGTTAATTGATAATTGGATAAATATGCACAAGTATAAGTGTTTTTGGTTGATGTTTTAGCCATTATGTTTTGACTTGTAAATTTGGTATTTTGACTATTTGAAATGGTTGATATGTGGATATATGTACATTATTGATGGTATTTTCCATGATTGATGTTGTGAAGTATTAGAATTAACTGACCCGAATTCTTATTTAATAAAATACGATGAAAATAAAATAAAAGTAAAATCCATATAGAACTAGACTTCTTTTATTTTATTTTAGAATAAGGTTTTTAAACCTTATTAAACTCCATCTATTTTATATTGATTAGGATAAGGTGTTCCAATCCTACTAGAATATGGCTTTACAAGCCTATAAATAGACATAGTCTATTCCTCTTGTATTGCTTCAAAATTTTCGACATAGTGAATTTTCTTCTCCTCTGCCCGTGGTTTTTCCCGAAAGGGTTTCCACGTAAAATTTGTGTGTTCTTTATTTTATTTTTTTATTTTTATTTTATTTTTCACAAATTGATATCAGAGCTTCCGGGTTGTTCATCTCAATCACAGTAATGGCGTCTTTGAAGTATGAAATTCTGCTGTTGGATCGCAACACCAGATTTGCATTGTGGCAGATTAAGATGCAAGCAGTTCTTGCGTAGATGGATCTGGAGGATGCCCTGCTAGGGATAGATAAGATGCCTTCGACATTAACAGATGAAGAGAAGAAGCGTAAGGATCAAAAGGCGTTAACAGAATTACATCTGCATTTTTCCAACAAAATTTTGCAGGATGTAATGAAAGAGAAGACTGTCGCTGCATTATGGAAGAGGCTAGAACAAATATGTATGTTGAAAACTCTAACAAGCAAGTTGCATATGAAGCAGCATCTTTATGCTCATTGTTTGGAAGAAAGTGCGTCTGTACACGAACACTTAACAGTATTTACAGAAATTCTCTTAAACTTGGAGGCCATGGAGGTTCAGTATGATAAGGAAGATCTAGGGTTGATTCTACTTTGTTCGTTGCCCCCGTCTTATTCAACCTTTAGAGACACGATTTTATATAGCCACGAGTCTCTCACAGTTGATGAGGTTTATGATTCTTTAACCTCTTATGATAAGATGAAGCATCTTGTGGTTAAACCCAACTCTCAGGGAGAAGGTCTCATTGTTCGTGGGAGACAAGATCAGAATGCTGATGATAATCGTGGTAGGACACAGGAACGGAATCCTCATGGTAAATCTAAGGGTAGATCGAAGTCTTCAAACAGGGGTAAAACTTGTAACTTCTGCAAGAAAAAAGGGCACATTAAATCTTAGTGCTATAAGCTACAAAATAAGATTAAAAGGGACGCCATTCTGAATCAAAAGGAAAACAACCGTAAAATTCGGTGAAGTCGATGTTCTAGAAGACTACAGCGATGGTGAACTTCTAGTCGCTTCTGTCAATGATTCTAAAGTAAGCAAGGAGTGGATACTTGATTCAGGCTGCACCTTCCACATAAGTCCCAATCGGGATTGGTTTGCAACTTACGAAATAGTGTCTGAAGGTGTTGTTTTGATGGGAAATAATGCTTCGTGTAAAATCGCAGGTGTTGGAACAATTAAATTTAATATGTTTGATGGAGTTGGCAGAACACTTAGTGACGTACGGTATGTTCCAGAATTGAAAAGAAATTTAATTTTGTTGAGTACTCTTGATTCAAAAGGGTACAGATACACAGCTGAAAGTGGGGTTTTAAAGATTTCCAAAGGGTCCTTTGTTGTGATGAAAGGGCAGAGAAAGATTACCAAGTTATATGTTTTACAGGGTTCTACTGTTACTGGTGATGCAGTTGTCACTTCCTCTTCCTTGTCAGATGATGATATTACTAAACTTTGGCATATGCGCCTAGGGCATATGAGTGAGAATGGCATGGCAGAATTGAGCAAAAGAGGACTTCTTGATGGGCAAGGAATTTGTAAACTGAATTTCTGTGAGCACTGTGTTTTTGGGAATCAAAAGAGAGTTCGATTCACTAAAGGAATCAATAACATGAAGGGAACGTTGGAGTATATTCATTCTGATCTGTGGGGGCCATCCAGAGTGCCTTCGAGAGGTGGAGCTAATTATATGCTAACCTTTATTGATGATTTTTCCAAAAAAGTTTGGGCGTTCTTCCTGAAGCAAAAAAGTGATGTGTTTTCCGCATTTAAGTCTTGGAAAATTATGATTGAAAAACAAACGAGAAAATAGATAAAATGCCTCCGCACAGACAATGGCTTAGAATTCTATTCTGATGAGTTTAATAGATTGTGCAAGTCAGAAGGGATCATGAGACACTTGATAGTTTGTCATACTCCACAGCAGAACGAATGAACAGAACGATCATGGAGAAGTTTGATGTATGTTGTCAAATGCCAACTTACCGAAGTCATTTTGGGCAAAAGCAGCCTCTACTGCATGTTTTTTTATCAATCGATCTCTATCCGTTGCCATTGAGAAAAACACTCCACAAGAGCTATGCTCTGGTAATCCTGCTAATTATTCTGATTTAAAGATTTTTGGGTGTCCTGCGTATGCTCATATTGATAATGGAAATTTGGAACCGAGATCTATTAAATGCGTTTTTCTTGGTTATAAAGCTGGTTTAAAAGGGTATAAGTTATGGTGTCCTGAAAATAGAAAAGTTGTGATTAGCAG
This sequence comes from Gossypium arboreum, assembly GCF_025698485.1. NCBI lineage: Eukaryota > Viridiplantae > Streptophyta > Magnoliopsida > Malvales > Malvaceae > Gossypium > Gossypium arboreum. The sequence goes on along the minus strand of NC_069070.1, from coordinate 105,219,084 downwards.
AGATGTTGTTTTTGATGAAACTGTTATGCTACCTAACTTATCTCTAAAAGACTCTTCCAATAAAGAAAATCAAAAACAGGTGGAGCATCAGATTAATACAGAGTCAACTCCTCAAGCCAGAACAAAAATTGAGAATAGAGTTGCTTCTTCACCACAATACTCTATCGCCAAAAACAGAACTAGAAGAGAAATTAAACCTCCAAAGAAGTATGCTGAGGCTGATCTAGTTGCTTATGCTTTAAATGTGGCTGAAGATATAGATGCGAATCTAGAGCCATCTAATTATTCTGAGGTGGTTAGCTGTAAAGACTCAGAAAAGTGGATGTTTGCTATGCAAGAAAAGATTGAATCACTCCACAAAAACAGAACATGAGACCTTGTGAAACTTCCTAAAGGTAAAAAGGCTGTCCTTTGTAAATGGGTGTTTAAAAAGAAAGAAGGGACTTCAGGAGTTGAAGAACCCAGGTATAAAGCAAGGCTTGTTGCAAAGGGTTACAGTCAAATTCCAAGAGTGGACTTCACAAATGTGTTCTCTCCAGTTGTTAAGCATAGTTCGATTCGAGCTTTGCTTGGTATTGTGGCCATGCATGATTTGGAGCTTGAGTAGTTAGATGTAAAAACTGTTTTTCTGCATGGAGAACTTAAGGAGGATTTTTACATGCAACAACCAGAGGGTTTTATAGTCTCAGAAAAAGAGAACTATGTTTGCTTGCTGAAAAAGTCCCTTTACGGTTTGAAACAGTCACCAAGACAGTGGTGCAAGAAGTTTGATTCCTTTTTGACTTCTCATGATTTCAAAAGAAGTAGTTTTGACAGTTGTGTTTACTTTAAGAAAAACAGTGATGGTTCTTTTGTGTATCTACTTCTTTATGTTGATGACATGTTGATAACAGCAAAAGATAAAGGAGAGATAAGAAAGGTCAAAGCCCAACTAAGTGAGGAATTTGAGATGAAAGATTTAGGACTAGCAAAGAAGATACTTGGTATAGAGATTCTCAAAGATATAAAAGCAAGTAAATTGTACCTAATTCAGAAGGGGTACATTGAGAACGTTCTTTGTAGGTTCAATATGCAGAGTGCTAAGCCTGTTAGTACTCCTTTAGCAGCCCATTTCAGACTTTCATCGGCTTCGTCTCCACAATCAGATGATGAGATTGAGTACATGTCACATGTTCCATACTCTATTGCAGTGGGATCTCTCATGTATGCTATGGTTTGTTCACGTCCAGATTTATCATATGCAGTCAGTGCAGTTAGTAGATACATGGCAAATCCCAGTAAAGAACATTGGAAAGCAGTTTAGTGGATTTTAAGATACTTACGAGGCACTACTGATGTTTGCTTATAGTTTGGAAGAACTAAAGATGGAGTCATAGGGTATGTTGATGCTAATTTTGCTGGAGACCTTGATAGAAGAAGATCCCTCACAGGTTACGTCTTTACAATCGGAGGTTGTGCAATTAGTTGGAAAGCCACTTTGCAAACTACAGTCGCTTTGTCTACCACTGAAGCTGAGTACATGGCGATTACTGAGGCTTGTAAAGAAGTTATTTGGTTGAAGGTACTATTTAGTGAACTCAATGAAGACCATCAAATCAGTACAGTATTTTGTGACAGTCAAAGTGCCATCTTCCTTACAAAAGATCAAATGTTTCATGAGAGAAAAAAACATATTGATGTTCGGTATCATTTTGTTCGTAATATTATTGCTCGTGGTGATATTGTTGTGAGCAAAATTAGTACTCATGAAAATCCTGTAGATATGATGACTAAGTCACTTCCTGTAGATATTACTTAGACTTGGTTGGTGTTCATTGTTGAAGTTAAACCCTTAAGGGGTTTTATGGAAGAGGTGGAGAACTTGTTCATTGAAAGTTCGTGATGAAGAACTTGTTCATTGAGAATTTGTGTCAAGGTGGAGATTGTTAGAATTAAGTGACTCGAATTCTTATTTAATAAAATACGATGGAAAATAAAATAAAAGTAAAATCCATATAGAACTAGACTTCTTTTATTTTATTTTAGAATAAGGTTTTTAAACCTTATTAAACTCCATCTATTTTATATTGATTAGGATAAGGTGTTTCAGTCCTACTAGAATATGGCTTTACAAGCCTATAAATAGACATAGTCTATTCCTCTTGTATTGATTCAAAATTTTTGACATAGTGAATTTTCTTCTCCTCTGCTCATGGTTTTTTCCCGAAAGGGTTTCCACGTAAAATTTGTGTGTTCTTTATTTTATTTTTTTATTTTTATTTTATTTTTCACATGAAGTAAATGAGTTTATATTTTTGATAGTTTTGAAATGTAAACTCCGATAATGCTCCATAACCCTATTTCAGCAACGGATACAGGTTAGAAGTATTACACGTTTGTAATTCAAGACCTCGGCAGCCTTGCATTCTGAATAACCCAACTCAAATTAATGGCCTCAACCGCATTATACGTTTAAATCCGATCACTATTTCCCTTGACGAAAATCCCACTAGTATGACTCCACCAGGACATGCCAATTTGTTTACGAAAATCCAAATACATACGGCCAACTCTTCTTCACAACTGTACGCCAAAATGACTCCAACCTGAACACCCTTACCCGTTATACGTCGTTTAACAGATATAAGGTATTACCGTAACATAACACATACCATTAAACATAATCGAGATGTAAATATGTCATCCAATTTGATAGTGCATCGTATAACATATGTCTTGAACAATATTAGCCCACTTTAATGGCTTGTACAAAGTATCTGGTCGAGTACTGAAACTAATATTTTAACCTAGACAAATATGACACGTAACAAAATAATTAAGCCTACTATACATGCCATAATTCAAAACGTTTAGTTCAAATACCCTAAAGTATGATAGTGCGGATAGATCTTCACGATCCTTAACTCCTGAGCAAGCCGAAGAACACTATAAGACAAAAGAGAGAAACAAAGTAAGCTTATAGCTTAGTAAGTATGTAAATACTAATTAAAGAATCTAACATGTTTACACAACAATTCAAGTTTATCTACTTTAACTTCACTATTCATTCCACTTTGATTTAGCTGTCTCTACTGCATCATATTCACTAAATAAATCATAACTCGGGTTAAAAACTCGAAATTCAAATCCGTAAAATTTCCTGAATCTAGACTCATAAAGCTTTTTGCTAATTTTTTCTATAATTTTGGTTCAGCCGATTAGTACAGTTTATTAGTTAAAGTTCCCTGTTACACAGCTCGACTGATCTGACCTCTGTTCACTACGAATTGAATATCTCTCAGTACACAATTCAAACAACCCTGAGATCTGTTTCATTTAAAACTAGTCTCAATAAGGAATTTAGGCATGTAAACTATATTTCTTAATTTTCCTTGTACAATTTTTAATGATTTTTCAAAGTTGGAACAGGGGATCACGTATTCATCCTGAGCAAGTCACATACAATTGTAAATATCTCAAAATATAGAATTCCTTTGCTTGCTCTGTTTCTTTTATATGAAAGTAGACTCATTAAAATTTAATTTCACATCTCATTAAACCTCTAATTATATTCCTCCTATTTTTGGTGATTTTTCAAAGTCACGTCACTGCTACCATCTAAAAATAGTTTTAATGCTAATTTCACTCTTTCACACATTCTTTATGCTAACCTCATTTTATCTTATATATGTATATACCACAAATCATTTTCACCACATTTCATTCACCATAAGTGTAGGTCCAAACCACAATATCACCACAAAACCATCCTGTTGAACAATTCGGATCAATCCTCGATATTTAATGGTTTCAAAGACACACTCCACCATCATACTTCGCTTAGTTCGGCTCTCTTGTACACATGGTGAACACTTAGTACCACTCATGCGACCCAACCGATTTGTCTCGTAGCTCTCTTGTCTACATGGTGTCCTTCACTTGGAATCACGCATGCGACCTAGCTACATTTATCTTTCACGTAGCTCTCTTGTCTACATGGTGTCCTTCACTTGGAATCACGCATGCACCTAGCTACATTTATCTTTCACGTAGCTCTCTTGTCTACATGGGATACATCTCGTATCACACATGTGACCTAGCTACTACAGGGTATCTCGTAGTTTTCTTGTACACATGATGTGCACTCAAGATCATACATGTGACCTAGCTACGCCCTCTATTTCATTCGATCTCTCCAATGTTCAACCGGATCTCTCTCTATATTTATTTCCATTCTTCCAATAGTCGATTTATATTTTAACATCAGCTAGTATATTTATATAATAGGCTGAAATATAAGAATGTACATGAAATTATTGTAATATTTACATACAAACTTACCTTGGTGCAAAATGTGGAAATTTTGCAATTTAGTCAAAAACTTTTTCCTTCCCTGCTCGAGATCAATTCCGTCTTTCTTGATCTATAATAACACATTTAGCTCATTTAATACTCATACTATTTATTTCAATCCAAAATCACATCATGGAAAAATTACATTTTGCCCCTAACTTTTCAAAATTACAATTTTGCCCCTAGGCTCGGAATTTAATTTCAGCCCTTATTCTTATATTTTATGATATGCTGAACATTTTCTCTTCTACAACAACATCAAATTCTCACTCTATCATATAGTTATGAACAATAGGTATTTTTACCGATTATGTCGTTTTACTCGCTTTCACTTAAAACCGAGTAGCACAAGTTATTTAACATAATTTAAAACCTCATATTCTATCGTAAAACATCAAAATACACAAATTTCACCTATGGGTATTTTTCCAAATGTGAACCCTAGGTTAAATTATTACTAGCATAAGCTTAATCGAGCTTCCGGATTCCAAAACGTAAAGAACAAGAAAAGCGGGCTTGGAATCACTTACTATGGAGCTTGAAAGTTGAAGAAACCCTAGCTATGGAGAGAGGAGAATTCGCAGCAACTAAGGAGGATGATGACCAATTTTGTGTTATTTTTCCCATTTTATTTCATTTAATATCCAAATGACCAAAATGCCCTCCTTACTAAACTTTCAAAAATTCCTTCCATGTCCTAATTTTGTCCATGAACTTAAAATTGGTCAAATTGCTATTTAAGACCTCCTAATTAATATTCCAAAACAATTTCCTACTAAAACTTCGGGATGCAAATTTTGCAACTTATTCGATTTAGTCCCTACTTTCAATTTAAGCACTTTAGGCATAGAATTTCATCACGAAATTTTCACACAATCATGCAATCATATCATAAACCCCAAAATAATTATAAAACAATTATTTCTATCTCGGATTTGTGGTCACGAAACCACTATTCCGATTAGGCCCTAATTCGGGTTGTCACAATTCTCCCCCTTTTGAGATTTTCGTCCCGAAAATCTTACCTAGAAAGAGGTTTGGGTACTGTTTCCTCATAGCTTCCTCAGTTCCCACGTAGCCTCTTCTATCCCATGTCTGTGCCACAATACTTTCACTAAAGCTATACTTTTATTTCTTAACTGCTTAACCTCTCGAGCCAAAATCTTTATTGGTTCCTCCTCATAGGTCATATCCGATCGAATCTCAATTTCGTTGGAGAAATCACATGTGAAGGATCGAACGATAACGTCGCAACATTGATACATGAAACACGTTATGAATTCTTTCTAACTCTACCGGTAAGGCCAACCGATATGCCATCGGTCCAATTCTCTCAAGAATCTCAGACGCCCAATAAAACGCGGACTCAACTTGCCTTTCCGACTAAATCTCGAATCTTTTTCCATGGTGACACCTTCAAGAACACTTTATCACCCACCGAAATTCAATCTCTTTTCTTTTTAAATCAGATATGACTTTTGTCGATCTGAAGCGACTTTTAAGCAATCCCAATTACTTTTATTTTCTCTTCGGTTTCTTTAACTAGATCAACTCCATGAATCTGCTTCTCACTAAGCTCGGTCCAATATAAAGGAGTCCGACACTTACGACCATACAAGGCTTCAGACGGTGCCATTTGTATACTTGATTGATAACTGTTATTGTAGGCAAACTCAATCAAAGATAGATATTTCTCCCAACTACCTCCAAATTCTAAAACACAAGATCTAAGCATATCTTCGAGTACCGGATTACTCTTTCTGCTTGACCATCTGCTTGTGGATGAAATGCGGTACTAAAGTTCAATTTTGTACCCAAAGCTTCTTGTAACTTTTTCCAAAATCTCGAGGTAAATCTTGGATCTCTATCGATATTATAGACATAGGTACTCGTGCAACTTCACAATTTCAGCAACATATAATTCGCTAATTTATCAAGTGAGTAATCAGTGCGTCTTGGTATAAAGTGGGCTGACTTTGTTAATCTATCAACCACTACCCAAACAAAGATCCTTCTTTTTAGGAGTTAAAGGCAAACCGTTACAAAATCCATGGTAATCTTGTCCCATTTCCACTCGTGCACCATTATCTTGGTTGAAGTAATCCTCAAGGCACTTGATGTTCAACTTTTACTTGTTGATGATCAAACACTTGGTTACAAATTCGAAATGTCCTTTTCATACCGCCACCAATACACTTCTTTAAATCATTATACATTTTGTGCTACCAGATGAACCGATAAATGCCATTGTGCGCCTCATGTAATATTTTCTCAATCAATTTATCGCTTTTTCGACACATATCCTGTCTCGAAACATCAAACAATCATCCGGTCCAACTCGAAAATCTGAGTCGTAACTCGATTCGCATTGAGTTCTCTTGATCCGCAACTCACTATCATTCTTTTGAGCATCACAAATTAATCGGAGAAATAACGGTTTAGCTCTCATTTCGCTAAGATTGACCCATCATCGACAATGCTAACCCCGTGTTCATGGCTCTCAAAGTAAAAAGAAATTTTCGCTCAAGGCGTCAAGAATTACATTTGCTTTTCCCGGATGATAATCAATCACTAGATCATAATCCTTTAATAATTCAAGCCATCTTCGCCGTCAGCAGATTCAGATCCTTTTGATTCATCAAGTACTTCAAACTTTTGTGATCAAGAAAATTCGCATTTTTCACCGCACAAATAATGTCGCCAAATCTTCAAGGCAAAAACAACAATGCCGCCCAAATCATGTGTAGGATAGTTCTTCTCATGCGGTTTTAACTGCCTCAAGCATAAGCTACCACTTTACCCTCTTGCATCAACACACATCCAAGGCCTCATCAATGATGCATCACTATAAATTACTTAACTCTTTTCCGACTCGGGCTGTACTAAAATTGGTGCTTCATCAATCGTGCTTTCAATTTTTCAAAACTTTGTTGACATTTATCATCCATTCAAACTTAACATTCTTTTGCAACAACTTAGTCATAGGAGAGGCAATCATCGAAAATCCTTCAACAAAACGTCTATAATACCCGCTAAGCCTAAAAGCTTCTAACCTCGGATACATTCTTGGCGGTTTTCAATCAACGATCGCAGAAATCTTGCTTGGATCCACCGAATACCATCACCGAGACTATATGCCCCAAAAATCCGACTTCACGAAGCCGAACTCACTTTTACTAAACTTGGCAAACAGTTTCTTTTCTCTCAAGATTTGCAATATAGTTCTCAAGTGTTCGCATGTTCAGACTCATCTCGAGAATAAATTAAAATGTCATCTATAAACACTACTACAAACTTATCCAAATATGGCCTAAGATCCGATTCATTAAGTCCATAAATATAGTTGGAGCATTTGTTGTCGAAAGGCATCACAAGAAACTTATAATGTCCATACCTTGTCCTAAAGGCGGTTTTCGACATCGACTCCTTAACTCTCAATTGGTAGTAACCGCACCTCAAATCAATCTTTGAAAACACTGTGGCCCCTTTAACCGATCGAATAAATCATCAATCCTCGCAACGGTACTTGTTCTTTATAGTCACCTTATTGTCGACGGTAATCAATGCAAAGTCTCATTGAACCATCTTTCTTCTTTACGAATAATACAGAGCACCCAGGGAGAGAAACTCGGTCTCACAAATCCTTTGTCTGTTAACTCCTCAAATCGAGCCTTCAATTCTTTTAATTCAATGAGCCATTCTATATGGAGCAATCGAGATCGGTGCAAAGGCGGCAAACAAATCAATGGCAAAATCTATCTCTCTGTTCGAGGCAACCTGCAATTCCTCAGAAATACATCCGAAACTCACGACTATCGAGACAGTTCAAATTTCAGTTGAGGCAACTCAATATTCATTACATAAGCGATAAGCTTCACACCCTTTTCTCATGTATTTCGTGCAGACATGTGCGAAATCACCATAGGCAATTTATTTGATTCATCTGTTTCAACCCACGAATTTCTCCATTTTCACATTTCAACTCTAGTGTCTTTTGTTTACAATCTACCTTAGCATCATACAATGTTAACCATCCATTCCCAAGATAACGTCAAACTCACCAAATTGTAACAAAGATCAAGTTGGCCGGAAAAGCAGGACCTTGAATCATTAATGGGCAATTCGCAAACCTTGTCAACTAGCACATATTGGCCTAAGGGTTCGACACTTTAATCGTAAACTCAAGAATTCAACAGCAACTTTTTATTGGATACTAAATTCATGCAAATATAGGAATGAGTGGACCCGGATCAATTAATGCAATAACAATAGTATCATAGAGAAAATGTACCAAGAATAACATCGGAGATGATGCATCTTCTCGAACACGATAGCATAAGCTCTAGCAGTGCTCTAGCTTCGATCTTGCCGTTAAATCTTTCATCACAGCTTTACTACTAGTCCCACCTTCAAGATTTCTCGGTGGTCTACCTCTACTAGCGGTGGTATTCTCGCCTAGCGCTCGACATCTTTCTTCTTTAACTTTCTCCGGACAATCTCTAATAAAATGCTCATGAGAACCGCTTTTGAAATAAGCTCGCTCGGTCCCCAACACTCACCATAATGTTGCTCGCCACATTGTCGACACTCGGGCTTTCTAGGTCGCACATTACCCACACTTGCCACAAGTAGCTTGAGCTTTAGACCCGAATATGCTCTACCACGATCTCTGTGTGAATCCCCAATTGAAACTGTCATTCGAGGGTTTGTCTCTTTGGACCTCTTTGGTTGAGATTGAAATGGCTTGCTTATCTGTCTTTTTCGACATCTCGGGCCTCAATAGCGACTTTTCTTCTTTCTTTGTTCAATTCTTGACTTTAAGAGCTCGATCAACCAATACTACAAATTCTTTCAACTCCAAAATTCCTACAAGCACTTTAATGTCCTCATTCAGCCCATCTTCAAATCTTCTACACATAATGGCCTCGGTGGACACACATTCTCGGGCATACTTGCTGAGTCTTACAAATTCGCGTTCATACTCTTCTACAGACATTTTCCCTGCTTCAATTCAAGGAACTCCTTCCGCTTTTGATCAATAAATCGCCGACTTATGTATTTCTTTCTAAATTCTTCCGGAAGAAATCCCAAGTAACTTTTCTTTTGGCACCACTGCAACCAAAGTCTTCCACCAGTGGTAAGTCAATCTCTCAAAAGTGATACAAAGACACTTTAAGCATTCCTCGGTGTACATGAGAGCTCATCAAATACACGGGTAGAATTTTCAAGCCGAATTCCGCTTTCTCGGGATCATCATCGACCTTTGCTCTAAACTCTTCGACCCCTTGTTTTCGAATCTTGTCAACCGGAGGCTTGTTCATTCTTACCAAATCTATACCTTGAGCAGCTTCTGAGAATCGTCCGAGGTATAGGAGGGGTGGAGGAGGTTGAGCATTTGGATTTGCTCGAATAAATTCAAGATACCAATTGTTCATCATTTGGAGAAAGGCATCCCGAGCCTCATCTCCTTGTCTCAATGTCTCAGTCTACTTTTCCACAGCGCGGTCCCTTGTGCGGGAGCCACGATTACTAGCAAAGATCATCACCGCAGCCTTCTTCAGGATCCATTACTATATTAAAACAAGACACGCTTTAGAATAATCAGAGTCACCACACTATCACAATATTTTTATGGCATGTATAGCTAGACCTTTACACACACTTTATTAGTCCGAGAACCGACTAAACCATAGCTCGATACCACTAAATGTAACACCCTTACCCGCTACATCACACCGAAGCAGGATATAAGGTATTACCGTAACATAACACATACCATTAAACATAATCGAGATGTAAATATGTCATCCAATTTGATAGTGCATCGTATAACATATGTCTTGAACAATATTAGCCCACTTTAATGGCTTGTACAAAGTATCCGGTCGAGTATGAAACTAATATTTTAACCTAGACAAATATGACACGTAACAAAATAATTAAGCCTACTATACATGCCATAATTCAAAACGTTTAGTTCAAATACCCTAAAGTATGATAGTGCGGATAGATCTTCACGATCCTTAACTCCCGAGCAAGTCAAGAACACTATAAGACAAAAGAGAGAAACAAAGTAAGCTTATAGCTTAGTAAGTAAGTATGTAAATACTAATTAAAGAATCTAACATGTTTACACAACAATTCAAGTTTATCTACTTTAACTTCACTATTCATTCCACTTTGATTTAGCTGTCTCTACTGCATCATATTCACTAAATAAATCATAACTCGGGTTACAAAACTCGAAATTCAAATCCGTAAAATTTCCCTGAATCTAGACTCATAAAGCTTTTTGCTAATTTTTTCTATAATTTTGGTTCAGCCGATTAGTACAGTTTATTAGTTAAAGTTCCCTGTTACACAGCTCGACTGATCTGACCTCTGTTCACTACGAATTGAATATCTCTCAGTACACAATTCAAACAACCCTGAGATCTGTTTCATTTAAAACTAGTCTCAATAAGGAATTTAGGCATGTAAACTATATTTCTTAATTTTCCTTGTACAATTTTTAATGATTTTTCAAAGTTGGAACAGGGATCACGTATTCATCCTGAGCAAGTCACATACAATTGTAAATATCTCAAAATATAGAATTCCTTTGCTTGCTCTGTTTCTTTTATATGAAAGTAGACTCATTAAACTTTAATTTCACATCCCATTCAACCTCTAATTATATTCCTCCTATTTTTGGTGATTTTTCAAAATCACGTCACTGCTACCATCTAAAAACAGTTTTAATGCTAATTTCACTCTTTCACACATTCTTTATGCTAACCTCATTTTATCTTATATATGTATATACCACAAATCATTTTCACCACATTTCATTCACCATAAGTGTAGGTCCAAACCACAATATCACCACAAAACCATCCCGTTGAACAATTCGGATCAATCCTCAATATTTAATGGTTTCAAACACAGCTCCACCATCATACTTCGCTTAGTTCGGCTCTCTTGTACACATGGTGAACACTTAGTACCACTCATGCGACCCAACCGATTTGTCTCGTAGCTCTCTTGTCTACATGGTGTCCTTCACTTGGAATCACGCATGCGACCTAGCTACATTTATCTTTCACGTAGCTCTCTTGTCTACATGGTGTCCTTCACTTGGAATCACGCATGCGACCTAGCTACATTTATCTTTCACGTAGCTCTCTTGTCTACATGGGATACATCTCGTATCACACATGTGACCTAGCTACTACAGGTATCTCGTAGCTTTCTTGTACACATGATGTGCACTCAAGATCATACATGTGACCTAGCTACGCCCTCTATTTCATTCGATCTCTCAAATGTTCAACCGGATCTCTCTATATTTATTTCCATTCTTCCAATAGTCGATTTATATTTTAACATCAGCTAGTATATTTATATAATAGGCTGAAATATAAGAATGTACATGAAATTATTGTAATATTTACATACAAACTTACCTTGGTGCAAAATGTGGAAATTTTGCAATTTAGTCAAAAACTTTTTCCTTCCCCGCTCGAGATCAATTCCGCGTCTTTCTTGATCTATAATAACACATTTAGCTCATTTAATACTCATACTATTTATTTCAATCCAAAATCACATCATGGAAAAATTACATTTTTGCCCCTAACTTTTCAAAATTACAATTTTGCCCCTAGGCTCGGAATTTAATTTCAGCCCTTATTCTTATATTTTATGATATGCTGAACATTTTCTCTTCTACAACAACATCAAATTCTCACTCTATCATATAGTTATGAACAATAGGTATTTTTACCGATTATGCTGCTTTTACTCGTTTTCACTTAAAACCGAGTAGCACAAGTTATTTAACATAATTTAAAACCTCATATTCTATCGTAAAACATCAAAATACACAAATTTCACCTATGGGTATTTTTCCAAATGTGAACCCTAGGTTAAATTATTACTAGCATAAGCTTAATCGAGCTTCCGGATTCCAAAACGTAAAACGGTAAAAGCGGGCTTGGAATCACTTACTATGGAGCTTGAAAGTTGAAGAAACCCTAGCTATGGAGAGAGGGAGAATTCGGCAGCAACTAAGGAGGATGATGACCAATTTTGTGTTATTTTTCCCATTTTATTTCATTTAATATCCAAATGACCAAAATGCCCCTCCTTACTAAACTTTCAAAAATTCCTTCCATGTCCTAATTTTGTCCATGAACTTAAAATTGGTCAAATTTCTATTTAAGACCTCCTAATTAATATTCCAAAACAATTTCATACTAAAAACTTCTGGGATGCAAATTTTGCAACTTATTCGATTTAGTCCCTACTTTCAATTTAAGCACTTTAGGCATAGAATTTCATCACGAAATTTTCACACAATCATGCAATCATATCATAAACCCCAAAATAATTATAAAACAATTATTTCTATCTCGGATTTGTGGTCACGAAACCACTATTCCGATTAGGCCCTAATTCGGGTTGTCACAAACCCAACATGCACTTTGTGTTGAAATCGAACTAACTTTAAGGGATGAATTTGTATTATCCCATATTCTAGAGGTAAATACAATTATGAAAGATTTTTAGTGCGGATTCATTTCTCACTGTTCTTGATAGGAAAGAATACCAGCCTAAAGCTAAGTTAGAAATTTAGTGAAGCATGAAATTAATCATGCTTGATTGCTGTATGGAAATGGTTTAAATGAAAATGGTGGAAAATGGAAAGGAAAAGGGACTTGGGAAGCAATTAAGCGAAAATATTGAAATGGAAATAAAAGTTGGTAGAATGCTTGTACTTCAACTTCACGCATGAAAAGAAATGAAATGAATTGATTTTCTATTCAATTTCAAGGTATTCAATGTGTCTTTCAAATGCCACTATACACCTTATTTATACACAAACCATATACTAAAATTAGGCTAACCCACCTACCCACTAATTACATGAAATAAAATATTAGATTTTCTTTTCTAAATATGGCTTTTACAAAGTCAAAAATCTGATCAGCCCTTAAATGTCTCCAAATTTCTAATTCGGCCCCTCTTCTATTGCTCATGGTCCAATTTAATCCTTTTCTTCGTGCTTTGAATTAAAACATCCAAATTTCGTTCTTGAAAAAATTTAAACATAAAATCACCAATTTAGTAAGAATTATTTCAAGAATTAATTGATTTGAACACGTAAAATATGCAAAATAAACATACTATCACTGACTCCTAAACAACTAGAGGGATTTAGTAAAAGAGCGGCTATCTTGTTAAAAAAGGTGGTTGAAATGGTCAAGTTCAACCTTGGGCTATTGGTATTTGATGAAATTGTTAAGAATGCTAAGTAAGTTCATCCAAGATACATGTTGTCGTTTCCCTCTCTCATTTTCCAAATCTTGCATAATGCTCGAATTGTTAGAGCTACTGAACAGTTCAAGAAACCAATGCCAAAATTGAAGTCTTCCCATAAATGGTTGGAAGGGAAACATGCTATCAAACACCAAGAGAAAGAAGCCACTGATTCTTATAGTGATGATATAGAGAAGGAAGAAGCATCTTAGACTCAGAAAGTGCCCACTGTTTCAAGCCCCAAGGTTATTCTTACATGCATTCGCCAAAGAATGATTGATGAATCTCTTCCTAGTTTGAGTTGAATGAGAGGCAAGTTATCAAATTATGAGTAGAGACCAAGGTTGTAAAGAAGGTTACAGACAAGCAGAAGGCCCTGCGTGTTGATCTATTAGCTTTCTTTTATGAAGATTAGTTTGACAATTGTGTTGATCGAAAAGGGGGAGTAATGATGGTGGGTGTTGTTGAAGGGGAGAGGTTAAGATAAAGATGTTGCTAAAGAGGAGTGATTCTGATGATGATTTTTTATGATGATATGTTGATTTTTTAGGGGGGGTTAGTCTAGATTATTGTAATCCTTAAATCGTTACTTGTGATGCTGCTACTAATGAATTTTATTTTGATGAGTGCATGGGTATTATTATTTTTGCATTATCTTCCTTGTTTCATTGTTGATTATTAAATTTTAAACTTTCCATTGATGATTAATTTACTTAATTATTTTTAAATTATGTTTTTGAAATTAAGGGCAATGTACTAAGGAGGAGTTAAAATTATTTGATGATATTGTTTATGTTGTATGAGTGTTATTCAAGAAATTACAAAAAAGAGAGATTGTTGAAAAATATGGAATGGTCGAAATGTGTTTGAGGAAGTGTAAACTTGCCTACCCACTATGACAAATAAACAACTTTTCATATTTAAATTATTGGAAATTTATTAAACTATATCTTTAGCTTGTGCTAAGATCATGAATTATATCTAGTCCATCAATGAAGATCATATTACTAGGAGAAATATATTTGGAGCATCTAATCAAGTCTATCTAATCCTTTGGATCGAGGAAGTTGGATCTAATTAGAACGTTGAATTTTTAACTACTAATAGTCGTGTTTACCTTGTTTGTTATTATTATATTATTTTTAGTTAGTTTAGCTATTGCTTATAGAGATTGTGGTAGATCTTTATTGTATTAGCAAATCTCCAAATTTCTATACAATTGAGAGACTTATATAGATTGATGTACTTATTTTGAGAGTACTTAACATGTTCAAGGGAGGAAATTATTTGTGTGAGTGCAGTTGGTTGTAAAACCTTTGTTTCGCGGTTTTACAAGCTAAGTTCTCAATGGAGAATTTAGTGGTGAGAGTTCTAGTATTCAAAGGTGCAAGAGTTGTTAGTAAAAATATCTGGTGAGGAAAATCTCGAACACACGAACGGAACTCGAATAGAAGAAGAAATAGGACAAGGCTCCAAGGCGTGTATCAAGCCACTATCTTTAAGGTTATATTTGCCCTCACCTATCTTCAATGTGCAAACGAGTTCCAAGCAATTTAATCTCGAGGATACAATGAAGCCAATTACTATTTGCGTTTTGCACTAACGAGAATAGCCCACTACACACTGAGCAATGTATGACAAGAAATTCAATTTCTATAAAAGATTTCTGCAGTAATACTTTATAGAATAATCTAATAATATTAGAAAATGAAGGAAGGAAAGAAAGAATAGTAGAATTTGTTGGTATGATTTCCAAATGAAATTTCATTCCTATTTATAGGAATTTTCATGTCTCTTCATAGAGACATCTTTCATCAATAGGTGTCTCTCGAATAATAATATCTTTAAATTAAACACATAATTATTCATTTAATATTATAACTATTCAAATAATTTTATTTAAATAGTTATAATTCTTTTCAAAAATAAAATAACATAATCTTTTGATTAATTACACCCATTCATTTATAGTTATTAGAACACTATAAATATTTAAAAATATTCCAACAATCTCCCCCCATTTTCAAAATATTTTAGATTTTGATATTCTCGGAAATCAATTTTCATAAATAAAGGTATCTTACGATTGAACCTTCACTTAGTGAAAACATATTAAAGTTAATTGAAATTGCATGGTAGACTAAGCTTTGAACCAACTAGTTCATTTGATTAACCGAACATATCTCCCACAATGATTTCAACATCGGTCAATTCATAGTATCTAGGGACACTATTATGGCCATGTGTCTGTGTCCTCTTTCCATGAGTGCTGTCAGAGCCAAGCCCTTGAGCTCCTAGAAGCGGCCACACTTCCACTCACATAGGTAGATCCCATCAAGAGTGTTCCTATAATTATAACACTCTAACATGTTTATGTTATGGGTCCATTAAGAGTACATTACTTATCCTTCCCTTATCATTACGGGTACCTAACACTTTAATCTTCGAATAGATTTATTTATAGTGCTAACAGTTACATACTAATGATGTACTTTGTCTCACTGAACTCAAGACTTGACGTTATGCCAAGTGTTGAGTCGAGTTTCCATCATGGGTGACTCTAATTAATGGGCTTGAGTCCCATCCCTTTTGAGGTCCTTTTTACTGCATCTCTAGCAAGACTTTTTGTCAAAGGATCCGCTAAATTTTCACTTGACCTCACATAATTAATAGTGATCACTCCTTTAGAGATTAATTGTCAGACATAACTATGTCATAATCCAATATGTCTAGACTTTTCATTATATACTTGGCTATATGCCTTTGCTAGATAACTTTACTATCACAATTGATAGAAATAGGTGAAATTGGCTTAGGCCATAAAGGTACATCATAAAGCAAATTTTTTAATCATTCTGCTTCTTTAGATGCAGTGGCTAATGGAATAAATTCTGCTGCCATGGTGGAATCAGTAAAACATGTTTGTTTCTTGGAACCCCAAGAAATGGCTCCTCCACCAAGAATGAAAATTCATCCACTAATAGATGCATGATCTTCCAAACTTGTAACCTAACTAGCATCCGAATACAAATTATAAAACTAGAGGATATCTATTATAACACAATCCATAATTAATAATTTTCTTTAAGTACTTAAGTACTCTATTCAAAGCTTGCCAATGCAAATTACTTGGATTACTTGTGTACCTACTCAATTTCCTAACAACATATGCAATATCTGGTCTTGTAAAAGCCATTATGTACATAAGGCAACCAATTAGACTTGCATATTTTAATTGATCAATTTTCCTACCAGCATTAGATACTAATTTTATTTGAGGATCCATGGGTGTAGATGCTAGTATACAGTTGAAAAGATCAAACTTTTTGAGCACCTTTTCAATGTAATGTGATTGTGGTAAAGCTATAGTGCTTTCATCTTGGGTTATTTTAATCCCAAGAATAACATCTGCTACACTCATATCCTTCAGAGCAAAGTTGTTTGACAAGAATTTCTTTGTGTTTTCTATTTGTTCCAAATCCGTGCCAAAAATGAGCATGTCATCTACATATAAGCAAATTATGACACCTTTTCCATTTTCAAATTTGCTATACATACACTTATCAGATTCATTTATTTTATAGCCATTAGCTAAAACAACATTGTCAAACTTTTGGTGCCATTATTTTGGTGCTTGTTTAAGTCCATATAAAGATTTAACAAGCTTACAAACGTTATGCTCTTGTCCTGGAACAACAAATCCTTCCAGTGTTCCATGTACACTTCCTCTTCCAATTCACCATTTAAAAATGCAGTTTTAGCATCCATTTGGTGAACAACCAAATTATATATAGAGGTAAGTGATATTAAGAGTCTAATTATAGCAATTCTTGCTACTGGAGCATAGGTATCAAAGCAATCAATACATTGTTTTTGTGTAAAACCTTTGGCTACCAACCTTGCTTTAAACTTATCAATGGTTCCATCGACCTTCATTTTCTTTTTGAATATCCATTTATAACCTATTGGTTTGGGACCCAGTGGAAGATCAACTAAGATCCAAGTTTGATTTCCCTTTATTAAATCCATCTCATCATTTATTGCTTCTTTCCAAAAAATAGAGTCTTGAGACTTCATTTCCTCTTCAAATGTAATAGGATCAGATTTCGTATTATAACAATAAGGTATCTTATTGCATATACTTTCACATTTTCCTTCTACAAGAAACATAATGAAATTTGGTCCAAAATCTTTGACCTTTTTCATCCTCTTACTTCTTCTTAATTCTTAACAAGATTCATCATTATTATCAATTTGTTCCAATGGAATCTCATTCTCATTTGAAGAATGAATCAATTGTTCTTGATATAGAATTAAATCTATTTTCATCAAAAATAGCATCTCTTGATTCAATAACAGTATTAATTGAAATTGAATCATTTGGTTCAATTACCATGAACCTATATGCCTTGCTATTATGTGCATATCCTATAAATATGCATTCAATTCCTCTTTCACCTAACTTTTTACGTTTAGGTGTTGGAACTTTGAGAATAGCTCTAGAACCCCAAACCTTCAAATAATTAAGGTTTGGTTTCCTTTCTTCCATTGTTCATAGGGGGTTATTTTAGTTTCTTTATTAGGAACTTTATTCAATATATGACAAGCTGTTAGAATAGCTTCTCCCCAAAAACCTCGCCCAAGACCTGAATATGATAACATTGAATTTACCATTTCAGTCAAGACTATTTTTCCTTTCAACTACACCATTTTGTTGTGGTGTGTAAAGGGCTGAAACTTGATGGACAATCCCAATGGATTCAAAATAACTTGTATTATACTATTCTCCACCTCTATCCGATCTTAAGCACTTGATAAATGATTCACACTGAATTTCAACTTCAAATTTATAAACTTTAAATTTATCAAGCGCTTCATATTTTGAATGCAATCAATATACATAACAATATCTAGAACAATCATCAATAAAAGTAACAAAATATTTCTTTCCACCTAATGTAGGAGTATTATGCATGTCACATAAATCACTATGTATCAAATCAAGCAATTTTGTTTTCCTTTTAACCTTAGGGAAAGGGTTTCTTGTAATTTTAGTCAACATACATGTATTGCATTTTCAATATTATTATTAAAAATAGGAATTAAATCTAACTTATACATGTCATTCAATTTCCTATAATTCAAATGACCTAATCTATAATGCCATAAACAAAAAAATTCAACCATATAAGCAGAAATAGTATTTTTATTCTTATTAATAATATTCAGTTTGAACATACTCTCATACATATACCCTTTCCCTACAAAAATTCCTCCCCTAGACAAAATAAACTTATCTGCCTCAAAAACAAGTTTGAAACCAAACTTATTTAACAGACTTCTAGACACTAAATTCTTTCTTACTTCTGGTACATAATATACATCATGTAAGGCTAAAACCTTTCCAGAAGTGAATTATAGTTCAACAAACCCTTTGTCTTTAATTGCTGTAGTGGAAGAATTTCTCATGTACAAGACATTGTCATTTTCATATTGTGTGAACTTTGTGAACATGCTTTTGTCTTTGCATACATGTTTGGTTGCTCCAGTATCAATCTACCATATATTATTATCTTGTGCCATATTAATTTCAGATATCATTGCAATGAACTTTTTGTTATTATCAACTTTAAAAGATGATTTCTTCTTTAAAAATCGACATTCATTCTTGAAATGTCCCAGCTTACCACAATGATAGCATGAGCCCTTTTGTTTCTTTTTGAACTTAAGTGCTCTCTCAATCTGTTTGAACTTTCTCTTGAATGGTTTAGTAGTTTGTACTTCCTTCGTAACATGCACTTTGGCATTTTCAGAATTTAGATTCTGATCTTGCTTTCGTTATTCTTCTTCAATACGAAGATGATTTGCCAAAGCCTCAAGAGATATTTCCTCTTTCTTATGTTTTAGACTTCTTTTAAAATCTTTCCAAGATGGAGGAAGTTTGTCTATTATGGAGGATACAACAATCATTTCATCCATTTTCATATCATATTGCTTGAATTGATTCAGCATCTTTTCAATATCACGAAATTGTTCCATAACAGAACGACCATCAACCATTTGATAATTATTAAGACTGACAAGAAATTTCTTACTTGTAACATCTTCGATCATGTATCTTGTCTCCAGTTTGTCCCATAATTCTTTAGTGGTGACTTCATTTTGGTAGGTGCCAAACAAACCATTAGATAAATCATTCAGTATATGGCCTATGCACATGTAATCAGCATTGTCCCATTTTTGTCTTTCTTGGGTTGCAGCAACAGATTCGTTTTCAATCTCGTCAGTTCTTGGAGTATCCAAAACATAAGCAATCTTCAAAGTTGATAATAAGAAGTGTATCTTTTTCTGCCATCATCGAAAATTGCCTCCATCAAACCTATCAAGTTTGACAAAATTGGAAGCCAACTCCCTTAGTGTTCCACTTTCATGAGTTGTGGTAGTCATCATGAAATATAACCTTAAAATTGTTAGTACAAATCTCCAGTAAGGAAAATCTTGAACACACGAACGGAACTCAAATAGAAGAAGAAATAGGACAAGGCTCCAAGGCGTGTATCAAGCCACTATCTTTAAGGTTATATTCGCCCTCACCTATCTTCGGTGTGCAAACGAGTTCTAAGCAAATTAACCTCGAGGATACAATGAAGCCAATGGCTATTTGCATTTTGCACTGACGAGAATAACCCACTACACACTGAGCAATGTATGACAAGAAACTCAATTTCTATAAAGGATTTCTGTAGTAATACTTTATAGAATAATCTGATAATATTAGAAAATGAAGGAAGGAAAGAAAGAATAGTAGAATTTGTTGGTATGATTTCCAAATGAAATATCATTCCTATTTATAAGAATTTTCATGTCTCTTCATAGAGACATCGTTCATCAATAGGTGTCTCTCTAAATAATAATGTCTTTAAATTAAACACATAATTATTCATTTAATATTATAACTATTCAAATAATTTTATTTAAATAGTTATAATTTTTTCAAAAATCAAATAACATAATCTTTTGATTAATTACATCCATTCATTTATAGTTATTGGAACACTATAAATATTTGAAAATGTTCCAACAAGAGTGAGGAAATTGTCACTGGGGTCTGATAGATTTAGGTTAACTTGTTGTAAGTGTTTGAAGATAGTGGAAAATTCTCTTTGAGCCAAGCTCCGCAAAAGTGTCAACTTTTTAGTCACTTCTGCCAGCACTTAGCTTGTTATTTAGCAACTACTTCAGGTCAACAAATTGAATCGAGTGAGATAAAATCCAAGTTGAGTTGAATAAATTTGTCCAAGTTAAATTTAAAAAATTAAACAAATTAAAATTAAAATCTTGTTCACAATATGAGTAAATTCCAAGCTAGACCATATAAATTTGAGGTTATGTATGGTTGAAAACTCTCTCAAATGTATGGCAAAAAACTCTTTCAAAGCAAAATAAGAGGGAAAAAAAGGATAATTAGTATGATAAACTTAATTTGGTAATTTAATTGTTTAAGGCTTCAAATTTATGATTTTAGAATATTCAAAAAATTATTATTTTAGATAATATTTTTAAATTTTTATAATTTAAATAATATTTTTAAATTTTTATAATTTAACACTTATATATATATTTTTAAAATTTCACATTATGTTTATCTTTTTATATTTTTTACAAAATATTTTTAAAATAGTTGAATTTTTGAAGTTTATTTTAAATTTCTGTAATTTTTCAATAGAAACAATCTGCAAACAAATGAATATTTTAAAATATTACATCAACAAATTTAATAAAAATATTACAACAAATTAAATTTGGATTTTAAAATATTAAAAATAAAATTCTAAGAACTTCCATTCAAGCACTTTGTTTTTTTAAGCAATCAATAACTTATTGATTCAACAAAATTATACACAAATAAAGACAATTACGATTCAACAACACTCTTAACATAGGTGATATAAAAAGAATGAAGCAATCTAATGAACTAATCCAACCTAGCAAAGAGTTTAAAAAATCCACAGTATAAAGCTAAATGAAATATACATCTATATGCTTATGATTCAATTTGGGTGCAAATGATTTCAGAACTTCCTCCACTCGACACCGAAACAATTGCATTGCTAATTGTTTCTCTTACAACTTTTTTTCCATCTTTCCTATCTGCTTCCCATATTTCTTTTTTTTTGCAGCAGGCTAAACATCCCTATCTTCATCATCTTCATAGTTGAAAGGCAAAGGTACTGACTTAAATGCTCGGAACTTGCCAACATTGTTCAAATGTTCATTCTCCAACCTGCTCATTTTCAATAGGAAATGGCTATCACAATGTTCAAAGGCTTCAAATTCTTATACAGAATCTTTATATTGGTCTGAAAACATAAATGGTTGTAATTGAATAAACACAAGGCTGATTTAAAGGTTAACCTGAAGAAATTCCAGATGCCGCGACGAATGATCTCTAGACCGGCAACAATAGCAGCTAATGTTTCTCTGTGTAAAGACACCTTAAAATTCAACACTGTTTGCATCCATGCAAATCTCAGCAATATATTTAATGCCTGCATCCACAAATTTAATTACTTACTCAATGCTGCAAAGTCTCACTATCAATTAGAACTAGCACATGTTTTTCCTCTTACCATGGCCCCAAAATATACACCTTTGTAAGGGACAAGCAATTTATCTCTCAACCAACGGTTTTTAGAGCGGCGTTGAAGAAGCCCCCAGTCGGCAACAAGGTCCCAGTACGTACCATAGATAGCTGCTATGGCTGAACAGATCCAAGCTACAATTCTCCACCCAGTTCCTGCATTCAGGCTATAAGCAGTCCTTGTGCAAACAGCAATAATTGTGAAAAAGTACTTCAATCCGTTGTATGCTTGCATTGGATCTTTCTCTTCATGTAGGCGTCTGAGGCACTGATATTACATAAGGAAGTTAAGTTTTTAAGTCTCCAAGGCTGATAAGAAGCTTAATAATTTTATCCAAGTTGGAAGAAATACCTGAAGTAAACGGGACCAATATGGAACTACTGCAACAACGAAGTAGAAAGTGTTGAAAGCATCGTTCATTTTGCAAGTGTTCTGTCTATGTTTATAGTCTCCCCAACCATAATAGCAAATATAGAATTGCAGGCTTCTCAAGGCTTGCACCTACAATAAAACAGTCATCGATACATTTCCTATAACCCTTTTTCCATCTAAAGATGGTAAGTTGTAATTGTAGAAGATTCATGCTTAGATCAGACCACACTCCTTTACCTGACTAGTTAACTGATCTGCCAAGAAGAAATCTTGGAATTTGACCTGCAACAAAGAGATATGCACCCATGAATATGTATATTTGTTTGGTTCTTAAATTCCAGCCATTTCTTTGAGCTTTAGTGATTTGTCCTTCAGTAATTTACCTTGTAAAGAGGAGCACAAATACAGTGGAACAGAGTTGTGAGAAAAAATAAGCGACTTGAACAGTATAGGATGTTGAATGGGAAGATTAATATAACAAGTGCAAGCTGCAGAGACAAAAAAAAAAAAAAAAAAAGGGGAGCATGCTGAGTTTCAAGAAAGGTTTAAAATAAGAAGATTGATCAAGGAATGTACATCAGTTTAGTTCAGTAAGTCTTACTGTGACCAAGATTAGGGGAAGCAGTTCAGTTAGTGCTTTGTAATCTCCTGTTTTAGGGTCCATTTCCATATCAAGATTTGAGATGACACTGGCCAGTGCTAAAGCTGCAAGACCGAAACTCAGGAGCAAAACTTCTCGATAACCAAGCTCGGTCCCTTGTTTGTAGCCAAATATGAAGGTGTAGTTAATTCGATACTGCCGCCAAAAGAATATGTTGGCAGCATACAAAATCATGTGCAAAACAATGAATGCAAACAAGCTGCAAGAAAAATGAAGTATCTTTTGTCAGATACATAGTAGTCCAATACATTGAATGAACAGCTATGATTATTTTATCACAAAATAGTAAAAACTTCAGAGCAATATGAATTCAGATCATCCAAAAACATGGAAAGAATGTTAAATCGAAGAAGGTTATGTACCAACAGTGAATTCAAGATATAAGGCATTACTAAGTAGGAAGATGGTTTAAAATTTAAATCATTAGGTACCAAGGCTGACAGAATATGCATAAGACTTTGAAGTATACTAATGAAACATTTTCATGGTCTGATATAATTGTTGACGTTAATTCAGTTATTATTACCTATAAAGGGGAAACATGTTTTCCATGTACTGAGCCTTTCCTTGCTTATCGAGGATATTCCGCGCATGTATGATCAATATAAGAGCAAGTATCAGAGCTGCTGTGAAACCAACAAAGAGGCCTGCAAATTCATGTTTGCTCGTTCAATACAACCAACCTCAATGAATTCTCTACTTGTAAGATCTCAAGTGAGCTTCTTTACCTGTACAAAACGATATTCTATGCCTTTCTTTCTTAGTTTTCAGCCTTAGCTTATTCATTCCTTTACCATGGTTTGAATTCGAGAAATGCTTGATGAATGTAGCTTCAACCCTCTCCATTAGCTTGGTTACCTTCAATTCAAAACAAGTAATACAGATGAGGACTCAAAAAAGTTACCTGAACCATTTTAAGTGAAAAGATTGTGTAGAAAAATGCATATTCGATTTTAGATTACTAAAAGTTCACAATTTTGTACTGTATATGAGGTTGCCATTCTTGTACATTATATTTTATCAGTGAGGCACTTACTTCATCAGAACTGCCAAGATAAGAATTATCCACTATTCTCATATAATTTCTTGATGCCCTTCTAGAACTGATCTGTAGCAATCATAAAAATGAAAATTGAGTTGGATATCTTGCTTTCATGTAGTATTTGATCAATTATCATGGTCAACAAAATGAAGCAAATGGCAAAAATGTATCTTTGTACCTTATCATATTTCTTCATGATTTTAGAGAACGCCAAAATATTCATGAAGCTGTTTTCAAAGACAAAGAAACCAAAAACAAGAATAACTTTTATGTCAGATTCAACAGTAAATTTCATATACGAACCTATATCTATAATGTTCAATTTAATCCGAGTTCTTTCATATATTTGGAAGATGATACTAACAGTTATGTTTGTCAGATATAAACGTGGATTACTTTAGAAAAAAAAAATGAAAAGTTTGAATAAGATAGACCAAAACTGGGGGGTAATTGCCAATGTTCACCTGTATTTCTTGAGAAGCCTAAGCTTGTGGTAAAATTCAATAAACGCCTGCTTAAGTTGTTTTTCGATTCTCTTCAAGTTTTCTTTACTAAAGTTGAGCTCTGTTTGTTTAATAGTTGGAAAATGAGTCTGAATAGCTTCATTCAACTTCACGTGGTTCAGTATGTTTAATGAAGCAATGTCACTACTCATCATATGCTTGGAATTTTCTTCTTCAATCTCTAGGCTAATGTGCTTCTCATTATCTTCGATCGAATCATTCGATTGGGCTTCGCCATTAAATACATTCATACCAACCATTCCTGCACATAGTTTAAAGATTTCTTTCAGTTATCTGAAAAACAAAAAACAAATATATATATATATATATATATATATCCAAACAGATTGTGAAAAATTTTACAGCAAATTTGCTTACTAGGAGATGGATGAATATGATCAAATTTTGCAGCTACTTTGTCAACTTTTATTCTAAAAGCAATGAGAGCTTTCATTTGTTTGCTCAATGTTTGAGCTTCCTCCATCACTTCTTTCACTTTAGACCTATAAAACTTGTCAACTTTATTCAACTCATTATCAAGCCTTCTAAAGAATTGCTGCTCACATTCCCCTCCTTCTTCTGCAGCCATTAGAAAGGTTGTCTCATACTTGCCAGACCCTTTTCTTCCAGTGCAAAAATTCACAAGAATGGGTTGGTTTTCTGTGTCTTCACCATTGAAAGAGTTCAAACGTTGATTTTGTCTCTGTATTAAACCGCTAAATGCTCTATAAAGAGTTAAGGCTCGTGGAAGACGAGGTGGAGTATCAGGTTGGGTGGTCTTTTGCTTCCAATGTTGGATTTGCTTCAAAAGGATCTTCAAGCAAGCGTAATCCAAGTAAGCTGCCTGCCATTCAGGCACCATTTGAGAAGCAAATTCCTTGCCAAACTTCATCTCCAGACAATGGCCGCTAAAGCAGATATGGATGAGAAAGATGGAACAAATAGTAATTTGGGGTGAAGCAAAGGAAAGGCAAGGGCTCAAGTATAAAAAGGAACGAGGATTACTCCTTTTGACATTCCAAGTTGATGTCTAAGTGAGGAATCAAATATAAAACAGACCTTCCTGCCTGTTTCTTTGTGATAGTAGTATATGTTGATTAAGTGTCTTAATCCCCTTCTTTTCATAATATAATAATTATATTGCCTACTGAATTTTGAATTCTAAATTGCCCCGGGGGGGGGGGGGGGAATAAAGCAAACCCACTACCCCACCTTTATATTTGAAATATAGTAGTAGGATAGCCATCTTTAGTTGAATTCTAGCATCTGTGTGGTAGTTTAAACTAATGGCATCTGACTCAAGGATGGGTCCGTCCGTACATCCTTTTCAACCTCCCGTTGACTGACCCCCACAAGAAGTTATAGTTGCATTTGCTGACCCCCAACATCATAAGAAACCCAAACCGGCATGTCAAAAGGAAAGCAAATCAATAGCTGCACCTGCACGCATCATTTATCCTATTAACAAAGTGAACCAGGCTCTAAGGGCTACATTAGCCCAGTTCAAATCAATGTTTTTGAAATCAAATCGGTAGTTAAATCGGTTAGACTATCATTTTTTCATTCAATTGGTCCAGATAATTTAAAACAAATAAATTATTTAAAAAAACTATAAAAATTGGTTCAACCACTCGTTCAACTAATTTTTAACCCCAATTAATTAATTTTTACCGGTTCACGAATCAATCGATTTTTTACCTTTGATTGAACCAATCTGATTGACTAGTTCAAACAATCCTAGTTCAAATATGAGAGACTTCGGCCCAAAAAAATTGAAATTAGACAAAAACTATGGATATATTACATGAAAATATATAATAAGAAATTTATGTTTGAAATTTTAATGGAAGGAAAAATTAAGGGTAGTAAAATATGTCTATACTTATCTGAATAATATATATAATTACTCAATATATAATAAAATATATATAGATGAGCCTAAATAAGTGTCATTTACAAACATTGATTGGTTTAAGCAAAAAATGATCAAATTTGGGCAAATATGTATGGTACCCATATCATGAGTCCAAAAAAATTCTTACTCAACACATCAATACCTAATTTTAATTTTTAAAATATTTTCTTCCTAAATAAATTGTTGAAATGGCAAATGATTTGAGCGAAAATTTAGAGAAAATAAAGTTTTAAATTAACGCCAAGTTAGTTTATAGAGAAAATCAAGTCTTAAAGTTCAGTACAAAATTTGTTTATAGCGGGGAGGGGGCTAAATATTTGAGAAACGACGACGACCATAGTACATTAATTTCAACATTATTTGGCTTAATAAAGATGCAATGAATTCAAATGCATTTAATTATTGATTTCAATTTTTCTTTTTAGATAATTTATATCTGACCCATCTTCATTTCACTTTTTTTTACAATCGGCTTTGACCAAGTTTCTGGTCAAACTTACGTTTCGGTATGGACCCAATTCTTTTGGAATAAAATTGATCTTTATGCAAAAAATAAAAAAAAATTAAAAAAAAAATTGGTGGCAAAATAAACGAAATAATTCTTTTTTCAAAAACACATGAAGCAATGGGATATAGATTCTGTCGTGCGTGCATTAGACAATCTGACATTATTTATATGCATTAATTTAGA
The DNA here is from genome assembly GCF_025698485.1 of Gossypium arboreum. Classification (NCBI taxonomy): domain Eukaryota; kingdom Viridiplantae; phylum Streptophyta; class Magnoliopsida; order Malvales; family Malvaceae; genus Gossypium; species Gossypium arboreum. Next base: position 105,191,626 of record NC_069070.1, on the reverse strand, counting down.
CTACTAATGGATGACAACAAATTAATATCTATTGATGGGTATAGGGTTACACTAAATGAGTAACTTGGGTTGACTAAATTGTAATAAACACTAAAACACTAGAATGTAGAATTCAACACTTCAAAATATATTATTTCATAACACTTGACTTTTTATTCCTCCATAAGAACATGACAAAGGGTCTCTGTGCATGTGAAGATACCAAACTCGAAAAATAACAGCTAATTTGGAGATAGAAAATGCACTCGAGCAAGTGTGTACTCTTTTCCAGCTATCCAAACCCCTGTTTGCGACCACTGCACATCTTCCCAGTCAACATTCTCCACCAATACCTGTTTCATCACAACAATCTCCGTCACTAAATTTTCATGCCATTACTTACATTAGATGGACCAATCTGGCAGACTGAAAAGGAGAATAAACAGATTATTTATGCCTTAACAGCATCTAATGTAGGAGAACTAAGAATATGTGCTCTGGGAGTTGCCTAAGCTTTCAATATCCGTCATCTAAAACGTACCGATGGTCTTCCGAGCTTATTCTATCATATTATCATGTGCTTCTACTGCAAATTCGAGCATTTTATTCCTATTGGCTTTATGGTAATATCTCAAAGGATAATTTACAATGGGAAATGCTGCAAAGAAACATGAGTTGCCAAGGAAGTAAATTCTGAAACGGGAAGTACCTCTACATGCTCGAGTGGCAAGGGAATTCCAATTGAACGCATGACTTTCTGGGGAAGGGGCTTCTTACACCGAGACCATCTGAAAACATCTATCAGGGTGTTCTCAGAGTCGTTCTTTTCACCATTTGAGGAATGTGCGTGGTGATTTTGAGACTTCTCTGTATCTGCTTCATGTGCTTGAGACGCTGCTGTAGCTTTCACCATTTTCTCTCCAGTAAAACATAGCTCATACCTTCACATTAATTTAAAATATTTAAGGGGAAAAAAAAAGGAAAAGAAAATGCCAATAGTTAGCACATCAACTATTATGAGTTTGTGGGCACTCAGCTCTTCTAAATAGGTTAGAACACTCTTAAACCAGAACAATTTAACTATAATGATCAAATCACTGAGAAAACCAATTAATATTATAATCCATCAGTCCATTAACTCAGTTTGTTCCACGGGATTTTCATAATAATGTGAGACAATTCCTGAAAGAATTGAACTGTTTTCAGAATCAATCAAATGAATAACTGATTAAGCATTTAAATTGTTTGGTTAATTTGGTTTAAAGCTTCCCATACTGATCTTCTGAAACTTAAGGCTTCCAGAGATGTTTTTTCATGGACGTAATTGAACTTAAATAATTTGCAAACAATCCAAGTAATAGTGTATAGTAATTGAGGTACAAAAATAAAAAATATTAGCAGATACGCAACATCAAAAATGGTATTTAGCAAATCGCTGAAAATTTTAATGCAGAATATCAAGCACTGGTAGAAATAAGGAAAGGGGAAGAGAAGAGAAGCAACTAATCCAACTTGGCAAAACCACTAGTCAGCCTTTTTCATCAAAAATCAGTCGTTGAATAGTATTAGTAGTAGAAAGAACTTAAGAAACTTGTGCAAAGGTAAAGGCAGGGCCAAGAGAAAAGAGTAAGTGGAGGTAGAACATCTTGCTCTCAACTTTGTTACCCTTCCATTCAACAGTCAGATAGCATCCAAAGCTTGTAACCTATCTGATATTTTAAGACTACTTTTTAATTGGAATGTTCTTAGGTGATATTCAATTACATTTGTAATATTTCAATATTTGAATTATCAGTTTGAATGCATAAACATCCCATCAAATATTTACAAGCCAATAGAGTGAGTGTTTATTCAATAACTGCTCAGAGAGCTTTGCTCACGAATATAAATGAGCAAAGAAAATAATGAGCCAAGCAGCACCAAGCTCAAGCTCAACTAATTGTTAGAATCCGAGTAGCTCATAACAAGCCCACAAGTGGATAAATTAACTTTCATCACTAACCACGAGAGAGACTTGATATGATATTAGGTTCTTTCCATGCTTCTTGTCAATGTTATATACTAGTTAAATCAAATTAGATTTAAGAAATTAAGCTAGCAGCAATTAGAAAATGTAATTAATAAATTAAAAAGGGAAGAAGAAAAGCCAAAATAAGTAATGCAACCATCAATCTTGTTGCATAAACGACAGTTTATACAAATAATAATACCTGCACGAATGTGTCTCCAAGTACAGAACTTCACCCTTCTTCAAACGAGCAGATGTATAAAGGGGTTTCTTCAGACCCTTGTCAGCAACTATACTGATACTATACTTAATCCTGTGGAATTGGCAACAACATTCATGGAAGAACGAAAGTTAAGGAACAGCATAACAAGCAATTAAACAAAAGACAATTATGACATTCCATACTCAATGTCCTTAAAACTTCAGGTTCTGTAACAGAGATAGATACAGAAAACCGGACACTGAAATCCAACAAATCAGAATGGATATACTTTTTTGCACCATTAAGAATTTCTTTTATTAATACTTCAACTGCTGAACTAGTACTAGACTTAAATATTGAAAAAACAAAAAAAGAACTAGGATTATAGTTCTGATCACCCCCATTGCACCATCGTTTCTTTAATTCTTGATTTACTCTCATCTTCATCTTTTCTTCTTTTTTTTCATCTCTATTCAATGTAACTTCACTCCCATTTACTCAGATTTGTGTGAGAGTGCCGGATAATGGTATGTCTTGGACATAGGTATGTCCAAGTTTTTCCATGCATTGGAAGAGTCTTGGAGGGTCATATCTCCATACTTATGTCCGCATATGCATTGGACGAGAATACTTAAAGAAAAATAAAGAGAGAAAGCAACATTGTTTCACTCTCTATTCTCAACTCTTTCCTTCTTGTATCATATCATATGATCTTAAAATGATTATATGATACTAATGTGACAAGAACATTTTCTAGTTTGGCCCAGCTTCTAGAGTCTGTACATCAAAAAGCTCAACTAACAAAAAGATAGGGTTGATTCTACGGGAGAGAAAGAAAAAGAAGAGCCATTGAGCTTCAGTAAAAGTTAAAAATTGGCTTTCCAAGCATAAAAGCAGAAACTTGAAATCAAAATGTCCGAAAAATGCTGAGCACTTTTTTTAAACTCTATTTCAAAGTACTATTGATCCATCCTTTTCAAATAGTTCTATAAATGACTAATTAATTAAGTATATCATCAAAGCGCCTACTCTTTTTACTACAATAAATTGACCTCCTTAAAAGTTATTTATATCCAATTAAAGCCCTTAGCTGGATGAAAAATGCCATGTGGTTTAACACGTCGCATCTCTTTGCCAACTATGGTAAGATGGTACATAGAACTGATGGAGTGGGATAACATAGCATTAGTAGATGTGCAAAATATTTAAAACATATATTTTATTCCTTATTTTTCTTTTTCATTAACACCATATGCCAAAAATTAAGTGTATGAAATTATTTTGTAATGTTCCCAAAACAAAATAAAATCTAGGTGGTGTAGAACTCAACCTAGCTAACCTAACTCCCTAAATAAAAAGGCATTGTAGAATAAATTCAGAGGCTTCTAGAAGATCATAGCTGAATCTGCAGATTAACTTAAAAGTAATTAGTCAACTCATTACCAAACATACTGAAATATAGTGTTCAAATCCGACACAAGGTTTCTGGAAGAATCAGTAACTTGTACAACTACAGAAAATTAAGAATCTTAAATTTAAATCTAAAATTTCGATTCTAAAATATGATTGTAAAGTAACTTGTACAACTACAGTAATTTGTGCATTAAAAATCTCCATATATCTATAATCAAAATGCAAATTTGAAAAACTCAAAACAGGAAATCTTAAATAAGTCTTGAAGGTACCAAGGCTCATTGCATAGGTTGTACTGTATCGTAACTTCCCGTACAAATCTTTGCTGTCGTAAGGCGTTCTGAGAATTGAAAAGCATCACAAGAGCTTATTTCTATTAAATAAACAGAAATATAACATATTAGATGATACTAATAGCAATAAAAGAAAGACTTCAAGAACACAAAGTATGAAGCTTTGCATTTCTTGACTATATATGAATCATTACTCTTAACGAACTGCTGCCAGAATAATACGCAGATACCATGTAAACCAATACCAAACTTAAGAAGAAAAAGGTGTAGGAATATTCTGTAAATATTTTAGGAATATTTTGTAGATATTTTTTTTATTAAAATCCCTTATTTTAAGGGATCATATCTCCTATTTAGTATCTTTCCTAACTTAGAGTTTCCTAAAGTAGTGTCATAGGTTGTATATAAAAACTCTGATTTATGTTCTATTTAGTATAAAAAAAATACTCTGATTTCTACATGGTATCAGCTTAGGTTATGATTTCTTTTTCAACCTAGACCATGTCCGAAACTCCTTCTCCTACTTCGGAGATTACTTCAAATCCAGAAATTTTTCTAGTTCCGATGCTCCATCAGATTCGTCTGGTCTGACTATCACCTGCCATCGATTGAATGGCAACAATTTTCTTGAATGGTCCCAATCGGTTAAGATTTTTCTCTTGGGCAGAGAAAGATTGGACTACGTTACTGGTGAAATCAAGAAGCCTGCTGTGACTGATGCTGGTTTTGCTAAGTGGATGCGTGACAATGGTCAGGTTATGACTTGGCTCCTTAATTCCATGACCCCGAGTATAAGCAGAAACTTTCTTCTTTACACCACAGCCGCTGAAATTTGGAGTGCAGTCCGCGAAACCTACTCTAGCACGGATAACATTGCTGAATTATATCATGTTGAAGATCAAGCAGCCACTCTTAAACAAGGAACCATGCCTGTTACTCTCTACTACAATACCCTTATTGCTCTTTGGCAACAATTAGATTTGTATGCACATTATGATTGGGTAGATCCAAGAGATGCTGCTCTTTATCAGCAAATTGTTACTCAACGAAGACTTTTCAATTTCTCCAAGGCTTAAATAAGAACACGGACGAGGTTCGCGGCGAGTCTGGCTATTTCTCCTCTTCCCTCCTTCGAGAGGCTTTCTCTATGGTCAAGAAGGAAGAAAGCCGAAGGTGTGTGATGTTGTCGATGAACCATCTTCCACTTCGAAAGATCGCCTTATTGACCCATCAATCATCTCCTCTTCCAAACGGGGAGACCTTGGTGTGATCATTGCAAAAGCCCGCCACTCTAAGGAGAAGTGTTGGAAGCTTCATGGTAAGCCTCGGATGGAAGTCCAAGCACTCTCGAGATAATAAATCAAGCCTTGTTGCCACCTCTCACTAGTTTCACTAAAGAACAGATTGCTGAACTTCAAAAACTATTTAGAAAGTTTCAAGGGTCTTGTGAGGTAATCTGGTCATAAAAGATCCGAAGGTAACCTTTCTTCTCTGCATTTTTCTCCTCCCGTTGACTCCTAATTGGATCCTCGATTCGGTGCTACTGGAACATATGATCGGTAACAAGGCATTGTTTCACAATTTTTCCATACCTTTGGTAAAGTCACAAAACGGTGATGGTACCTTGTGCAAAATAGAGGACATGGCATCGTTATTCTCAATGAACAGATTGCACTTAAAAATGTTCTCTTTGTACCAAATCGGCGTGCAATCTCATCTCTGTTAGTAAATTGTCCACAGACTTGCATTTGCTCTGTAATTTTTAATGATCGTGATTGTACTTTGCGAGCCTTGAACTCAAGAAGATGATTGGTAAGGCCACTTGCATAATGGTCTCTACATCCTCCCTACCTCTCCTAAAATCGAGATCTCCAAGTCATTTACCGCTTTAGGAAAAGTTGATCTTGTTATGTTATGGCACTTTCGTTTAGGCCATCCTAGTTTCCAATACCTTGCAAAATTGTTTCTGCTCTATTCATTAATAAAAGGCCTAATTCTTTTTCTTGCAAAGTTTGCTCTCTTGCCAAACATACTAAATCATCTTATTTTCCTTCTACATACAAGCCTTCTTACCCTTTTGCTTTGATCCATAGTGATATTTGGGGCCCTTCTCGGGTGAAGAATGCTGATAATTGTAAGTGGTTTATCACTTTTATTGATGATCACAGTAGGATAACTTGGACTTATTTGCTGAAAGATAAATCTGAAACTGCTAGTGTTTTTGTGCAATTTTATAACATGGTTCTCACTCAATTTGGGTCTAAAATCCAGCTCTTTAAATCTGATAATGGCAGTGAATTTTTTGCTAGGTCTTTAGGTGATTTTTTTAAGGAAAAGGCATAGTTCAGATTAGTTCTTGTGTTGGAACCCCACAAAGCAACAAGCCTTCCGAAAAGAAAAAATAGGCACCTTCTTGAAGTTACTCGTTCTCTTCTATTTACCACTAATGTTCCTAAATATTTGTGGGGAAGCCTTATTAATCGCCACATATTTAATCAACCGGATGCCTAGTAAGGTTTTAAAATTTCAAACGCCTCAATCTATATTTTTGCAGACTTTCCTCATTTTAAGCCTATCTCCTCCATTCGCCACTTAAAATTTTTGGTGACTGTTTTTATCCTAAGTCTTTAAAATGTGTATTGGTTGGGTATTCTTCACTTAAGAAGGGTTATAAATGCTATCATCCTCCTTCTAAACGATTTTTCACCACTATGGATATAACATTTAATGAGCAGATTCCTATTTCACTCAGCTGAAATTGGGGAAACATGGAGTGATTTTCACCACAACAGTATCTCCTCCTAATCTTCATTCTCAACCTTGAATTGCCATCTTGTTCGCCATTACTGCAGATCATCACTGTGAATGCTCCCATTGATTCTCTTGTAGTACCTATGACTAATTCACCTACACCCACTTTAAACACTCTTCCCGAAAATACACCTACTCCAATTGATGTCTTCAAAAACACCACCACCCAAACAACTTCGTGTCTACACAAGAAAAGAAGACATATCCACGAGACTGTTTTTGCAATCTGATTCTTGCCGAGAATTGGATTTGGGTCCATTGTGAATGCTCCCATTGATTCTCTTGTAGTACCTATGACTAATTCACCTACACCCACTTTAAACACTCTTCCGAAAATACACCTACTCCAATTGATGTCTTCAAAAACACCACCACCCAAACAACTTCGTGTCTACACAAGAAAAGAAGACATATCCACGAGACTGTTTTGCAATCGATTCTTGCCGAGAATTGGATTTGGGTCCAATTTTAGAAATGGAAGAAGAAATCAAGAAGTCCACTACTCTAGATGACTTTCCTATTGCTATTAGAAAAGGGGTTAGACAAAGGCACCAAGCATCCTATTGAAAAATTCTTGGTTATAATTCATTGATGCCGTCTTTTCAAGCATTTACAGAACTTTGGATAAAGAACAGTTCCCACAAGCATAACTGAAGCTCTAAAGGATCCAAAATGGAGAAGGGTCATTGAAGAGGAAATTTGTGCACTAGAGAAAATGCTACTTGGACCATTACGGACCTTCCTCAAGGAAAAAAGGTCATCGGTCAGTAAATGGATCTTTGCTGTAAAGTATAACTCCAATGGCGGTATCCAACGATACAAAGCTAGACTAGTGGCCGAGGTTTCACGCAAACATATGGGATAGACTTCACGAAACTTTTGCACTGTGGCAAAGCTTAACACTATTCGAGTACTCCTAAGTTTGGCTGTAAATTGCGATTGGAAATTACACCAACTTGATGTAAAAACGATTTCTTAATGGCAAGCTTGAGGAAGAAGTCTATATGCAATTGCCACCGCTCAAAGTCTATTGAAGGTAGCAACAAGGTTTGCAAGCTCAACAAGTCTCTATACTGGGTTAAAACAATCACCCGAGCTTGGTTCGAGAGGTTCACTAAAGTCATTCTTCAAAATGGCTACAAGCGTCCTTGCCGATCATACGCTTTTCATCAAGGTAACTTCTACAAATAAGAAAGCTATCCTAATTGTGTATGTGGATGACATCATTCTTCTTGGAGATGATGAGGAAGAGATTAGCAATTTGAAGAAGTTGTTAAACAGGAATTGAAACCAAGGACTTGGGAAAGCTAAGGTATTTCCTAGGAATGGAGGTGGCAAGATCAAAGAAGGACTTGTGATCAACCGGAGAAAGTATGTACTTGATTTACTCAAAGAAACTGGTTTTCTTGGTCGTAAGCCACTGATACACCAATGGAGGCAAACTTGAGATTCAATAAAGAAGATGAGTCCTTAGTAGACAGAGAGAAATTTCAAAGGTTAGTTGGGAAACTAATCTACTTATCCTTGACAAGGCCGGATATAGCTTTTCCGTAAATGTGATAAGTCAACACATGACTAATCCTCTCAAGAGCATATGGCAAGAAGAAATAGAATTCTCAAGTACTTGAAGAAAACTCCGGACACGGCTTAATGTTTAAGAAGACACAAGATGTAATGTTAAGATTTTTACAGACTCTAGTTGGGTGGAGATCTCACCGAAAGAAGATCCACTAGTGGGTCTGCACTTTTGTTTGGGGTAACCTTACAACTTGGAGAAGTAAGAAACAATCATTGTTTCAAGAAGTAGTGCTAAAGCTGAATTTAGAGCACTAGCTTTGGGGATATCTGAAGGAATTTGGCTACTTAAATTACTAAAAGAACTTGGCACAAATCGGAGGATCACTTTGAAGTTTTGTGTGATAATCAATCGCCATTCAGATTGCCAAGAACCCAGTTCAACATGACCGAACAAAGCATGTTGAAATTGATAGGCATTTTATTGTTGATCAAGTCAACAAAAGACAGCCACTCTTTCTTACATTCCTTCGTAAGACAGATTGCGACATTCTTACCAAGGCTTTGCCAAAACACATGTTCAATAAATTCCTATTCAAGCCGGGATTATACAATGTATATTCTCCACTTGAGGGGAGTGTAGGAATATTCTAAAATATTTTAGGAATATTTTGTAGATATTTTTTATTAAAATCCCTTATTTTAAGAGATCATATCTCCTATTTAGTATCTTTCCTAACTTAGAGTTTCCTAAAGTAGTGTCATAGGTTGTATATAAAACTCGATTTATGTTCTATTTAGTATAAAAAAAAAAAATACTCTGATTTCTACAAAAGGCAACATATCTAACTTATGGGGCAAATGGTTCCGCCTTTGCCTCATACTTGTAGCATGCAGATTTTTGCAACACCCTGCATTGTGCACAATAATTTATTCCTGACTAAAAAAGGCTCGCACGAATACACATGCATGTGGTTCAAACTGTTGACATAGTAAATGGTCATGTTTCCAAACAGTTGTAAACCTATTTCCCAATTCTAACATAATTTATTCCTGACTAAAAAAGGCTCACACGAATACACATGCATGTGGTTTGAACTGTATGACATAGTAAATGGTCATGTTTCCAAACAGTTGTAAACCTATTTCCCAATTCTAACCAGGGTTACAAGCTATTGATGCCAAAAGATATGAGATATAATAGTCTACCAAGGCAAAAGCATTGCATGTCACATAAAGCAATACAAACAACAATTTAAAACAACAGCTCCTTTAGAAAACACAAGATAAACTAAAAGTAGAACTTCAAAAATTAGATGAACAAAGGAGGCAGGAAATACAGAAGCTGCTGCCCTAGTAGTAATTGTCCGTTCTACAGCAACTGGAGCAAGGGTGGGCTCCACTGTTGATGAATGTGTAAGGCATGGCTCCAAATCAATGGTTCCGCCTCCTTTCTGAAATATAATATAGCAAGAAAACACAATATTTAAGAAACAAAGGATATTATAATCATTTATCTTAAATATCAGCTTTCCACAACCTTATTAAAAACTAATGGAATAAAGGGAAAAAAGACCAGAAACTTGTAACCTTAACAATGCAGCATCGTTCAACACGATAACTACAACTGATTCCAGCTCCCCAAGCACGGGAACGAACATTGTTCCTAAGTTTAGAGGTGTAGCCTAGCAAATATTGGTCCTATAATGTCAGAATGTTGCATAAAAACATAATTCCAACAAATAATAGAAATAAATAGAGTACCTGAGATAAAGAATATCTAAGAGCTAATCAAACAAAACCACCAAAGAAACCAAAAAATAAAATCAAACCATGACAATGGTTCAGCTCAAGTCAACTTTGGTCCATCTCATTGTTTTGGGTTGAGCTAATAGAAAACGTAATTATTACGTAATAAACTTTACTAATTTTTAATCAATTTTAAATGCTTATCTTTAAATGTTTCCTTATTAAAGCAACAAGCAGGATTTTAAAATGCGGTTGCGGTTGCATTTTTGGTAGCATCGCATTTATCGTGATTGTGGATGTAACGGGGGTCATTGCAGACTTTGCAGTCACCACGGTCGTGAAATTTTTTTTGTTTCGCACAATTTATTTTTATAATATGGCTATTTATAAGTCTAATCATATAATCTTATTTTAAATCATTTTTAAAGCATTTTATTGCAATTTATAATTTTATGTACAAAAAAAAGTAAAATTTGTACTTTATAAAGTATTATAGCAAACTATTCAATATTCATGGGAAATTCTAGCATGAGCTCCACTAAAAATGGCTTAGAAAAAGCTTTTACTAATATTTCTAACGATTTACCAATATTGGCTTTTCCAATATTTCTAAGGATTTACCAATATCGTTAGATATTTTGGTAAAAGCTTTTCATAAGCTTTTTTCAGTGAAGCTCATGTTAGAAGTGCCCCATATTCATAACATCAAAATAAATTTATAATTTATAATACTTCTTTAGTTATTAAAAGTTTAAATCTAATTAAAGTTTTTAGTTTTTAATTTTAAGAATGGTTCTAAGTTTAAGATTTTTAATTTTAAGAATAGTAAATTATGAAATATTTAACTTTCTTTTAACTTTTACTATCATAAATTAATATTAGTTTATAATAAACTAGATGTCATTTTAATTATTATTTAAATAAATAATAAAACAAAACAACTTTAGATGCTTCTCGAACAAGCTTCGTTCATTTGGACCGTTATAATTAAATTAAAGTTTAGTATATAACATTTATTATTCTCTCGTGTGAAATAATATTAATAACTTTCCTCTTTCCAAAATAAGAACAGAACAATTCAAATATAAACTATCAAACTAATTTAATTTATGAAACCAGCTTCTTTCTCTACTCTTTGGCCTCTGCTTTAGTTTTCGTCCCTTCTCATCTCTCTCTATCTACTATCTTAGAGTTTAGTAAAAAATCTGAACTTTCTGCTCTCAACTCTCTTCTCAAGAACTAACTCTTATAAAACACAATCCTCAACTATTTTTGTCTTCACCCCATTCTCACCCATACCCGACATGTTACGAAAATAAGAAAAAAACCCTGTGCTGTGTGAATTGATGAGTGAATGTTCGTTTATTACTCTTAAAAACTATTTCCAGTGGTTTTCACTCTCTCTTTCTCTGTAGTTTTCATTTTTCTCCTAAGGTATGGCAAGTTAGCGCAAATGGCACCCTGTTTTTCCTTGCTATCCTGCTTTTTTGCAGCCACTATTGGTCAATAACAGTGTGAAATATTTTCACACCGCTATTGAAGAGATTAGTGGTGGTGGCTGGCAGCGCTACCACGAAGGCCACTATACCGCTATTGCGCCGCTTTTTGAAACCCAGGCATTGATGCACAAAGTAGAGCTCATACGTGCTTTATTTTTAGTGACTATGTTTAATTTTAATGGAGTTAAGCTGCTGAGGCATATGTTACTGGAATTATTGGAAAAATAAAATACAGCTGAATTTGGACTTACAATCTTGTGGTGGCAGCACACGGATAGTAGCACGTAGCTCTTGGATAGCTGGTGGAGGTGGAGAAGCAGTTGGACGGCAGTAACCAGTATGCATAAGAACTATAAAGAAACATCACAACATCAATGCAGAAAATGTGTTAAAGGATAACAGTTCTATGATTCACATGGCCAACGAAAGGTTAGTACTGATTTCATGTTGCCATTACAACATACCAGCAACAAGGTCAGAGTCATCTGTGTATATATCAGTCCCCCATAGCTGACCACCCCTGACCTGCACAGAATGCACTTATTTATTTTTTATTTTTTCAAAAAAAAAAAAAACAGATAATGTCTTTGACAACTTTCATCCAATTTCAAGACCATCAAGTTCGCATTATAAGGATCTCTCAAGGTAGAAAAAAAAAAAAAAAAAGGCAATCAAAACAATGAGAAAATATCGCGATTAATAAAAGTTTTCAGCTTTTGCAAATTGCACAAGAAAAAGAACAAAATCCTCAAAAGAAGGAAAAAATATCTCTTGGGTCTTACCTGACGATTTGTGGCAGTAACATGCTCAGCAGGGATTTGAATTTCAAGAGTAGGGCCATTTTGAGAGCTTTCACCATTTTTATCAGCTTGAGAGGCTTCATATTCTTTCCACAACTTAATCAGCTCTTGCATGCATTCACCAACTTTATAAACAACAGTAGACACTTCAGGTTTACCTGAAACACAAAAAACATCAGTAGATTACAAAGAGAATGTAACCCCCAGAAAAATGCCTAAAACCTTTCTGTTCAATCAATGACCACAAACCCACTTCACAGTTGCATTTAACAAGCAACATATAATAGGTAGGAAAAAGAAGAAGCAACAATAATTATTCATTGCTCACAAGACCTACTTAGGTAACCATGTTATAAACAAGACAACGCTTATAACAACTGTAACACAGTTCCTCCACTCATGAGGCTCTAATACATTGGAGCTTCTGTCATCTCTAACTCACCCAACTTCCTTCTAAGCATCCATGAATCCTAAAAGTAATTATAACCTTTAGTATTTAGAAACTTGACTATAGAAATTATCATCTATCTTGATGTCACTGATTTAACTATTCCCTAGCCTTGTCCCTTCTAAGTTAAAGACTTGAGTGAATTAATGTAGAACAACCTAATATACATCCTAATACAACCTGCAAATCAAAAATAGAGAAAATTTCATCGGTTCCAGTCTTCATCTACCAAATCAACGTGCAAGGTCAAGCCTAAACTACCACCATAAATGACACTTCAAACATACAAAACGTAAATGTCCACATGTTAAGCACAGGCCAAGAGAAGCTTTGCAACTAGGATAGGTTCTTTCAGATCAGTCTAACTTCACTTCACCAGATCATAATGTCCCCTTCAATCAAATATGAAAACAAAATTGCAGCTAAAATGTTGAAATCCAGAATGCACTAAACCACATCTCACCCTGAGATCTGCAATGTAAAATAAACACTATGGTTAGAGAGCAAAAATAACAAGGGCAAAATACCAAAGTAAAACTTGTTGAAAATGAAAATGTAGCTACCAAAGCTTCAACCAATAGAACTTTTAAACTCACTTAAAAAGAACTTGTATAATAGCTAATTAATATGAATTTCACTTTGTGTAATGACTGAAAGACAGGAAATACCCTCAGAACAAAAAAAAAAATTGTAATTAGTTAAGCATCAATTACATTGCATACAAACTGAGAAAGTACGATGCCATAGAACAAATATCAGCAACATTATTTTTTCACAATAAGACCAATAGCATCACGAATACTTCTAAAGACTTTCAAAACATCACTGAAAATAGCCAATACAAATAGGCAACTCAATTAATTTGCAAACAATGGTAAAACCAATGCCAATCAGAAGGCTGGAACAAGGATTATATAGAAAGTGGCTGCATATTGAAGGAGGTGGAGACAAAAGGAAAGTACTAGAGAGAGGGAATGCATATTACAAAGGCTAGAATGCATGGAGATTTTAAAGAGAATAATTTCATATAACATGTAAGCCGCAGTAAGGTAAATATGCTTGAAATTAAAACAAACACTACAAAAATAGGAAGACACACCCTTCATTGTCTTGAGGTCGGGATCTAAAAGAAGGCTCACGGCTAGCCACTTGAGGGCTGCCTCTTGGACGAAGCATCCTTTTACGCTGCTGGACTCCAGAATTAAAACCTTCCTTTTCCCTTTCCGTAGCCCCTTCACCATCTGCACACCCATCATCAGATTCTTTATCAGAGCACTTGCTGCGCTTCTCAGGTCTGTCTCCTTCTGTGTCACCATCTCTTTCTCTTCTCCTATCTCTAGCTTCTCTATCAACATTTTTCCAGCTATCCAACTCTTTTTGTTTTTTCTGCTCAGATGCCTGATTTTCCTGCTCTTGAATTCTAACAGATCCATCTCCTAATTCCTTCTCATTGTTTAATCCTTCTTTCTCTGCTCCATTCAGTGGCTCTCTCTTGATATGATCCTTCTCCCTCTCTTTTGGCCTTTCTTTTTCCTTCAAATCCTTCCTTTCTCTTTCCCATCTCTCTGCTTCTCTCTCCTCTCTTGCAGATTCTTTTACCTCTCCGCTACTATTACCAACATGTGTGTTGTTCCTACGATCACTTCTTTCCTTATCTCTATCTCCCCAATCCCGGTGTTTCCCATCTTTTCTTTTTCTATCCTTGTCTTTAAACCTATCATCACCTTTTGAATCAAACTTGTTCTCACCAACAGCCTCGTGACCTTCAGCATAATCTCTTTCTTCAGTAGCAGGACCTTCCTTTACAACTTCAACTGTTCCTTGTGAATTAGCACGTTGGATATGCCATGGATCTATGTTTCCACCTGGGGGCTCTGAATACCTTTTTCCTCTAAGGTAATCCCTTGGATCCTTCCAACTCGAATGAATACTAGCCCCACCATAGAGATCCTTTTCCACCTTCAAATCACTCTTCGGACCACTATAATTGTCTCTATCATGTTTCAATTCTTTACTCTCATCCCCCCTACTCTCAAACCTACCATCTTTTTCACCTTTCCCACTTTGATACTCCCTCTTTGCAGCCTCAGCATAGAACTCCCTTGGTTCCACTCTCTGTTCTCGACTCTCAACCCTAACCTCTCGGTTGTCCTTGGCCTCCCGCAACTCCATCCTACTCTCAGAACAACCCTGATGAGAATCCATATGCGAATCATTCAAAGCAATAGTCGAAGGCATTCTATACATGGAGTGCTGTAGAGGTGACCTTCTACCTGAATCACGAAGCTCGGTTCTAGGAATCCTAGGCATTCTAGCATCTTGCCCCATGTCATAAGGAGCAGGATGATGGTACTCAGTGGGTACTGAAGACGAAGGCATTTTAGGATAATTAGCAGTATCCTCATGAGCGTATTTGGAGGCAGAAGAAGATTGAGCACCACCTTCTTCATGAGATCTCTTTGGAGCACCACTCATATTTTCAAATCCCCTTCAAAACAATCACTTAATACCTAGATGAATTAAAGCAAAGCAAAAAAAAAAAAAGTATCTTGTTTTCCTGCAAAAGGAAAAGAAAGAAACCCAAATGTTATATTCAAAATAAAAAACCGAAATCAGAAGAAGGTGTGAAAAGAATGTTGTAAGAGAAAAGGCATAACGCAAAAACCTAGTAACATGTGTTTGAGTCGCAGAAGAAAATATATCAAGAAAAAGATATAGGAGTGAATAAGAAGAAGAGAAAGAAAATCGAGAAAATGTGAGGAGAAAGGAGAGCTCACCTTGGATTTTGGGAGTGAATTGATGAAAAAGTAGGGATCGAAGACGAAGCTGATGTGTTGTGGTTCGGGAGGTTTTTCTATTTCAGTTTTAATAGAAAGACAAATTGCTGAATGTTAGAATTGGATGCACCAAACCCAAACCCAAACCCTGTCTTACAATGGGTAGGGCACATCAAATATCCAATCCACCATGTGAATAAATAAATATATTAAAATTATCTTTTTCTTTCCGTTTAAAATAAATAATATTATTTCACATTATCTTAGTTTTCTATTGTTTGAAGTATAATTATTTTTATTTTTATTTTTTTAAAACTAAAACATCAGTACCAAACGAAACAAGGAATCAATTTATAATCCAAGCCAACACGTTTATCTTGTACACCTTAATTTAAGATTCTTAGAATCTAACGAGTTCATATAGTGGTTACAAGATGAAAATAAGAAATTAGAACTATATGCAATAGATAAAATTACCCAGCAAGGTGGTGAGCTGCCTTATTTACAGTTCGACGCGTCCACTAGAAAGACAAATGTTGGAATAGAAGCCCCAACAAAAAATAACAGAATAAAATCAGGCCGAAGGAGCCAAACTGTCACGAAGTTCAAACATTGATGACTTCTAAATAGTCTAACGCCAACATATTATTGTCGGAACCCGAAGCTTTTAACCAAGACAAAACCTCGCGAATGGACATAGCCTCGAATAAGTGCAACTAAACTAGTCAGCAAAGCTAAATATATATATATATATTAAGGGGTTGAAATTAAATTGTAATTTTTATGATAATAAAAATATAATTTTACTATTTTAATAGTTAATATATTTATAATTTTAAATGATTAAATTAATTTTTATTATTTTTAAGAGGGTAAAATATAATTTTACTTTTATTAATAAAAATTTTAAATAATCTAAATAAAAACTTTCTATTTAATGGTGATTTGGCCCTACTAGCAGCCCTAGCTACGCCCCTAAAACTAGCCAAGTTTGAAGGCAAAAAAACAAGCGGCGTCGACATTAAATTTCAACATACCATGCGATGGCTTGGCCTACAAATGCACACTCAACATTTCAGCCGTATCTCGAACGTGCATAGCCTCAAACAAACATTTGGCATAATCCCAAACATACAATAAAATTATCAACAGAGGCTACAACCTACGCTATTGTTAACAATTTCAACTGCCAGCAACAGAGATTGTGGGCAAACCAGAGACACTAAAAAATGACCAACATTCTTTCGATGTAACTAGGATTGTGTGTGTATATATATATTCAATATATATTTTCAAGAGCATTGAATTGTTTCATATATTAAGAAAAATAAAATTATGAGTAATACTGCATTAGAATTAGAGTTGCATATGGGTCGGACTCTAAAAAAATTTTAGGTTCAATTGATAGGCCCGACCTAACTCAGCCTGAAAAATGGGTTTAAATTTTTGCTCAAATTCGACCCAAATAAAAAAAATGCTAAAATTGGGGTCTGATTCGACAGTATTAATTTTTTTAAATTTATTTTTTATATAAAAATTAAAATATATAATACATCAAAAACACTAAAAACGTTAAAATAAATGTTTCCCAACAAATTGAAAATAAATTTAAAAAACTCTTTATATATAAATCAGACTAAGATAAGTGTAGCTTAACAAGCAAATGCATCTAAAATAATAACAAGATTAACAATAAAATAAAAATTATACAATATCTAAAAATAATAATAAAATAATAACAATATAATAATGAAATGATAGCAAAACAGTGGGAAAACAGTAGCAAAACTAGATTACTTTTTTTTGCAAATTCGAGCCAAGCTAGTGCAAAAAAATGTTACTTGAGGCCTGGCTCATTTAAAAAATAGTTTTTTTTTCCCAAGCTCATTTTTCAACCTATATTTTTACTCAAATCCTTCTACTTTTTAAACGACCCGATAGTCTCTCTCATGGACAAGTCTAATTAGAATAATATTTATAAAGAGATTAAAACGCAAAACCTTTAAATAATGTAGAATAAATTAAAAATAGTTGAGAAAACCCAATTATAATAATAATTTGTAGATATTTAACTTCCATAAACGGAATAATTAAAAGAAAAATTGATTACACAAAAGTTATTAGCAATAATTTTAAAATTACAAAAAGTAAAATTAAAAGCGAACATATAAAATTACAAAGTGATTTTAATTAGCATAGAGAAAACCTTTAAAACTGAAATGAAAGAAAAATTAAAAGATTATAAACTATTCCTTACAATTCTTTGGTGCAAAACTTTGTTTAGTAAACTGATATTTTGTGTTTCAAGAAGCCGACGATATTTATATGAGAATAAAAGTTGGTCAAAGCTTAGAATATTTTATTTAATGTAATCAATTTAATGGTATCTAATTTTACACATTCTCAAATTAAGGCAATAATTTTATTTTCAATTTTTATTAAATTCCTATTGTAGTATATGTTGTTTGTAACTATATTAATTATTGCAATTACAATACTTTTTATTAGTATTCGTTGGTATATGTTGTAATTTATTTGTTTAACTGTTTTGAATTCAACTTTAAATGTTTTGTTTTGCTTTGACAACAAATAAAGGTTAGGGGTGTTACAACAAATAACACTTCACATCCTCGAACGAGAGTTTATCTATGTTATAAATTAAGGTCTCCTTAAAAGACTTGTATGATGAGGGTAAAGAGCACAATAATAGTATAGCCTGATCTTAATCATCAATCTTAACCTCAACATTCTTTAAATCATTTAAAAGAGTAATAAATTGACTAATGTGAGCTCTAATGTGATCTCTAAGAAGCTCACATTCGTTCATGCGAAACATAAATAGACAATGTTTTAACACTAAATGGTTAACTAGAGACTTAGTCGCATAAAGAGTTTCTAACTTTTTACACAAGGTAGATGAGGTTTTTTCCATCAATATCTTCTGCAATACCATATTCATGAGGTACAACTTGGATTGCAGACAGGGCATTTTCATCATGCTCTTCCCATTCTATCTGATCTAAATTCTCATGTTTTTTTTTTTCTGGTAACGACCTTTTTTAGGCCGGTCTGAACTAAAATTGTCATTATTTGAACTTGCCACAGATTGAAATTTATGACACCATTGAACTTCTCAATGTCAAACCTTGTTGCTGATATCTCTGAACATGCTGATTTACAAAAATTAGACTAACACTGATACCACTTGTTGAAATCGACCCGATTAAGCAACGAACAAGTAAAAATAGCAGAAGAAATTGAGAAATTGAACACACAAATTTAACGTAGAAAAACCCTCCAAAGAGAATAAAAAACCACAGACAAAGATAATTTTACTATAATTATAAATCTATGTGTTCAATTTCTCAATTTCTTCCACTATTTTTTACTTGTTTGTTGCTTTATCGAGTTGATCCCCAACATTTATTATATATTTCATATTTTTATGATTAAATATTTGATGCTAATACTTTATGTATATAAAATTTCTAACTAATAATAAAACAAAATAATACAACATATTAATAATTAATAAAGTAAGACCATACGAACTTACCTAACCAAACTAGCAACAAATAGGGGTGAGCAAAATTTGATTCGATTCGAAAAAATTAAAAAAAATTCGAATTTCGAGTTAAACGAATCGAGTTATTCGAGTTAATTGAATTATTCGAGTCAACTCAAATTTTTTTTCGAATTACGAGTTCAAATCGAGTTGAGTTTTCGAATTCGAATAACTCGAATAATTCGAATAACAAACTATAATATTTTACATTTTTATCCCAAACTCTCAAACATTTTTACTTTTCTCTCAAAACTTTTACTTCTTCCCACTTTCCCCGAAAAACTTTTACTCCCCTCCTATCCCAACCCCCAATCTACCAAAATCCATTTTCCACCAAAACTTTACTCTCCCATTTACTTTTTCTTAAAATTTTACTCCAAAAAACCCTCAAAACTTTTTATTTTTTCCCAAAACTTTTACTCCTTCCCACTTTTCCCCTAAAACTTTTACTCCCTTCCCATCCCACCTCCCATCTACCCCAAACCCATCCCCCCCAATTTTTTTTTAATATTTTTCCTCCAAAATTTTACTCCCCCATTTACTTTCCCTCAAACTTTTATCTCTCAAAACTTTTTATTTTCCTCCTAAACATTTACTTCTCATACTTTACTCTCAAATAAAAAATCAAAATTATCCAAAAAATATCATAAATATAAATAGTAATAATTTTATTTATATAAACTATTTATATTATTAAATTAAATTTCACATTTTATATTATTTATATTATTAAATTGTTTAGTCATATTGAATATTTATATTAAAATTGAATTATTAATTATGCCATAAAATATTCGTGCTAAAACTTTATATTGGTATCAATTTCACATTTTATATTTAAAATAACTTTTATTAAAAAATCACATTTTAAATTTAATATATTTTTAATTCCAAAATATATAGTGACAAGAATCTAAAATAATTGAAACAACTAAGCAATCAAATAAGCTAACCCGTATATAAAAGATTAATAAATAAATTATGAGGTGATGAAAGTTAATAAATAATTTGATTAAGGTGGACAAAGTTTATTATGATAGGTGACAGTGGTTATAAGGACCCAAAATTATTTTTTAAAATTTAACTCGAATAAATATATTCGATTCGATTCTATTTGAATTCTATCTCACTCGACTCGATTCGAGAAAATTTCAAATCAAATTAGGATAATAAAATATGATTCGTCAACTTGATTAACTCGAAATTTTTTCATTCAATTCGATCGAACGCTCACCCCTAGTGTAGCGACGTAAAAAAAAAATTTTAGTTTTGCTTGGTCGCTAATTGTGGCGATTTATTAAACATTTGAAAACCAACTTTCGATTTTATTAACAAAGGGAGTCGCCACCGATCCTTTTTTATAGGTGTGATCGGACACCTAATAAAATTATTTTAAAACAAAAAGAAGGCCAAATTTAGGTCTACATGAAAGTCCAAAGAAAATTTGGGGTTCGGGAGTCAGTTACGCGTGAGGAAGGTATTAGCACCCTCGCGACGCCCAAAATTGGTATCTCATAAACATGTGTTGACTTGATTTTCAAAAATATGAGTTCAATATAATATTTAATCGTGATCCGATTGAAAAATGTGAATTTTTAGTTTTCGATTTTTTTTTTTAGAAAGGGTGTCCTGTTTTTTAACACAAGCCAATGAATTTCACCCAACATAGCGATGAAATCGATGGCTTAATATTAAATCGGTACATTGCCTTATTTTTGAAATTAATTAAAACATGAGAAAAAATATTCCTAAAGTGAGAAATTAAAATAGATAAAGGACGCAAAAAATGATATCATTAATGAAAAATATTAACATGGAATACTAGAATATTAGAATAACAATAATAATGATATTTACAAAATAAAAACAAATCATGTACTAATAATAAAATAGGAAAAATGATATATTTGGTAATAATAATATAAAATAATAATATGTACATAAAAATACATATATATATGCATATAATAAAAGTATGTAATAATAATAATATCTACAATAAAAGAAAATATTAGGAAGCGTACATAAAAAATATATACATAAAAATTTACAACAATAATATAAAATAATGATATGTGCAAAAAATATATATATACATATGTACATTAAATATACACTAATATAATAATAGTTATAATAATATTAGCAATAGTAATAATTTGTAATAATAATATATACACAATATGGTATTTAAAATATATATATATATATATATATATATGTATATAATAGTATTTAAGAATATATACATAAGAAATATATAACTAATGGCATTAAAAATATATACATAATATATATAAAATACCTAAAAAAAAAGGAGAAAGAAGAGAGAAGGGAGGGGGGAAAGGAAATCCGGCCAAGGGGGGCCCGTCACCGGTCGATCGTCGGTTGTCATTGTCAAATAAAACCACCACTCACGTGTGGCGGAAAAGGTAAAATTTTTTAACAATATATGTATATATAAAGAAAGAAAAAAAACAACACAAAAAAATAAAAAAAAAAGATTCGAAAGAAGAGGAAAAAAGAAAAAAATGCAACCTTTTTATTGATGTTTCTTTTGTGTTCAAAATTTGAAGGGATTTTTGTGTTTTTTTTTTTCAATCTTTTTAAAATCCTCCCTCTTTCCTTTTTTACATGATTTTTGAATGGCTTTTTATAGCCATTTTTTACATGATTTTCTATTATTTCTTTTTCTATTTTGTAGGTGGTGGTGGTAGACAATGGATATCAAAAATGGGAGGAAAAATGGGGCAAGTGGGAAAGTAGTTAGGTGGCTAGGGTTTTTTTAGTTTTTTTTTTTGGGTTAGGTTTTTCTTTTTTCTTCTTTTTTTTTTTGGGGTTAGGTTTTTTTTTAGGGGGGTTAATGGGCTTTTGAATTGGGTTTAATATTTGGGTTTTGTAATGGGTTTGGGTAGATGTAAATGGGTCATGGGTTAAGGGTTTTAGTGGGTTTAGAGGTTTGGTTGGGTTTTGATGAAATCAGGCCCTGGCAATTTGGGCTTCTACAGCTGCCCCTCTTTGC
Organism: Gossypium arboreum; assembly: GCF_025698485.1. Classification (NCBI taxonomy): domain Eukaryota; kingdom Viridiplantae; phylum Streptophyta; class Magnoliopsida; order Malvales; family Malvaceae; genus Gossypium; species Gossypium arboreum. Next base: position 105,169,545 of record NC_069070.1, on the reverse strand, counting down.
TCATTGTCGTGCAACAGGAATAGAGCAAAGACTTTCAAGGAAGACCAAATTTGCCCGGTTTTGCTAGGTCTTGACTTACTTTAGAACTCTTCTTGTTTAGTTAGTCCCTTTTCAGTCCACCGTATCTTGTAGCTTTGGTTCACTCCACTGCATCTTATGATATACGCCTTGTAGCTTCAATCTATTCCAATGTAACTTCAAGGATATGAAATTTATGGCTTCGATCTACTTCACTGTAACTTCAGAAAGGTGAGATCTACAACTTCAATCTTCTCTTCTATCGCTTCAGTGAGATAAGGTTTGTGGTCTTTTCTTCTGCGACTTTAGAAAGGCAAGATCTGATGCCCTCGATCAACTCCATTGCAACTTTAAGGAGACAGAATCTGACGTCTTCAATCAGCTTCAATCTTTATTCTCTACTCGGCATGTGATCCCGAGCTCAACTCATTTTTCGCAATATGAATTGACTCTCTAAAATGACATTAAAAACAGAAATTGAAAATAGCTCAGCGTGTGAGCCAAGGCTCAACTCACCTCTCGCAATATGAGTTGATTTTTGAAACTTATCTTGAAAAGTAGATTTTGAAAATACCTCGACATGTGACTCGAGGCTCAACTCACCTCTCGCAGAAATTAAAAAGCTCAACTCACCTTTCGCAATATAAATTGAAAAAAATACCACAGTGTGTGATCTGAAGCTCAACTCACCTCTCGCAATATGAGTTGATTTTTTTGAAAGACAGAAATTGAAAATACCTCAGCATGTGAACCGAGGCTCAACTCACCTCTCGCAATATAAGTTGATTTTTTGAAAACAGAAATTGAAAATACCTCAACGTGTCTTGAGGCTCAACTCATTTCTCGCAATATGAGTTGAATTTTGAAAACAGAAATTGAAATTACCTCAACGTGTCTTGAGGTTCAACTCATTTCTCGCAATATGAGTTGAATTTTGAAAACAGAAATTGAAATTACCTCAGCGTGTCTTGAGGCTCAACTCATTTCTCGCAATATGAGTTGAATTTTAAAAACAGATTGAAATTACCTCAGCGTGTCCCGAGGCTCAACTCACCTCTCGCAATATGAATTGATTTTTGAAAACAGAAATTGAAATTACCTCAGCGTGTCCCGAGGCTCAACTCACCTCTCGCAATATGAGTTGATTTTTGAAAAATATAAATTGAAAAAAAATACCTCAGTGTGTGATCTGAAGCTCAAATCATTTTGAACAGAAATTGAAATTACCTCAACGTGTCTTGAGGCTCAACTCATTTCTCGTAATATGAGTTGAATTTTGAAAACAGAAATTGAAATTACCTCAACGTGTCTTGAGGCTCAACTCATTTCTCGCAATATGAGTTGAATTTTTTTTTTTGAAAGACGGAAATTGAAAATACCTCAGCATGTGAACCGAGGCTCAACTCACCTCTCGCAATATGAGCTGATTTTGAAAAAGTAGAAATTAAAAGGTTCAACCCACTTCTAATATGAGTTGATTCTTGAACAACATAAATTGAAAATGAATTGAAAATACCTCAAGATGACACGAGGCTCAACTCACCTCTCGCAATATGAGCTGATTTTGAAAAAGTAGAAATTAAAAGGTTCAACCCACTTCTCAATATGAGTTGATTCTTGAACAGTAGTAAATTGAAAACAGAATTGTAAATACCTCAACGTGACCTGAGGCTCAACTCACCTCTCGCAATATGAGCTGATTTTGAAAAAGTAGAAATTAAAAGGTTCAACCCACTTTTCGCAATATGAGTTGATTCTTGAACAACGTAAATTGAAAACAGAAATTGAAAATACCTTAGCGTGACCTGAGGCTTAACTCACCTATCGCAATATGAGCTGATTTTGAAAAAGTAGAAATTAAAAGGTTCAACCCACCTCTCGCAATATGAGTTGATTCTTGAACAACGTAAATTGAAAACAGAATTGAAAATACCTCAACAGTGACTGAGGCTCAACTCACCTCTCGCAATATGAGCTGATTTTGAAAAAGTAGAAATTAAAAGGTTCAACCCACCTCTCGCAATATGAGTTGATTCTTGAACAACGTAAATTGAAAACAGAATTGAAAATACCTCAACGTGACACGAGGCTCAACTCACCTCTCGCAATATGAGTTGAAATTAAAACACAAAATTGAAAATACCTCAACAGCGTGCTCGAGGCTCAACTCACCTCTAGCAATATGAGTTGATTTTGAAAAACAAAAATTAAAAGGCTTAACTCACCTCTCGCAATATGAGTCAATTTAAAACATAAACTAAAAATACCTCAGCGTGCCCCGAGGCTCAACTCACTTCTCGCAATATGAGTTGATTTTGAAAAAAAAAATTAAAAATACCTCAACGTGTCTTGAGGCTCAACTCATCTCTCGCAATATGAGTTGATTTCCCTTGAAAAGCATGAATTAAAAACATCAAAATACCAAAACCTGTCCTTTGGTAGAACTCGTGTGTCTTTTCCTTTGATTCAGTGCAACTTTCATTCAAGATTTCTTGCTCTGCTGGGGTACCTGTATATGCCATGTATGATGTTATCATGATATGCACATGTTTGTCTTAAATGCTTTTATGCCTACATGATTATGCAGTGCTCCTTAAGCATGTTTGTCGGATGTCCATTTAGCCACGATTGTTGAGGATCTGTGTTCATTGCTTTGATTCTCGACTTTCTCTTCAGGCCTTATACTTGTCTTCAAGCTTCACGAGTAATCGACGTTTCTCAGATATCACTCTTCTGCCCCCGATTGAACTTTGTTCTTACTTTAAGACTCTTGTGCTTATCAAATTTTCATCCAGGTAATGCTTAACATTTCTTTTGTTTAGAGTATGTCATTTCACCATTTATCATGTAAATAAACACATAATGAGATGCATGAAAAAGGTCAGATAGGGACAAAAATGATATTTCATATTCATCTATTTTAAATGTGGCAAACAAAGCAAGTTAACCAATGAGAGTAAAAAAATGTCAAAAAAAAAGAAAGGATCGTATTCAATGGATACAAATGCTCTAGATATTCAACACATGAACTCTTCCTCGCTCCTCAATCAAAATCTTTTCGAGCGGCTTCTTGCGTAGAAGATTTCGAGCTTTAAAATGCTTCAAATCAGTAGCCTCACCGCTTGACCTATCGTTCGACCGCCAGTTTGTTTCATTAGGACGCCTCTCGGTTTTCATCCTAATCTTTTGTACTAATCAAGACGCCTTTTCGGTTTTCGCCTTGATCCCTCCTTTTTTTTTTAAGATGCCTTTTTCGGTTTTCATCTTAAGCATAATATTTCTTCACAAAGATCCGAGTTCACCGGATTCGACAACTCTTTCCCATCCATCTCGGTAAGGATCAAAGCTCCTCCCGAGAATGCCTTCTTTACGCTGTCACGGTCCTTCCCGTTTGGTGCCCATTTCCTCGCAGATCTTTTTGTATTGGGAGAATTTTTCTCAGCACGAGTTCTCCTTCATGGAATTCTCTTGGTTGTACCTTTTTGTCATGGGCTGCTATCATTCTTTTTTGGTACATCTGCCTGTGACAAATTGCCCTGAGACGCTTTTCTTCAATGAGGTTCAGCTGATCATATCGAGCTTGTACCCATTCTGCTTCTTCTAACTTTGATTCCATTAAGACTCATAGAGAAGGGATCTCAACCTCGATAGGTAGCACAGCTTCCATTCCATAAACCAGAGAGAAAGGAGTTGCTCCCGTAGATGTTCGTACAGATGTGCGATATGCAAACAAAGCAAATGGAAGCTTCTCGTGCCAATCTTTAAACGTCTCAGTCATTTTCCCAATGATCCTCTTAATATTTTTATTGGCTGCTTCAACAGCCCCGTTTATCTTTGGGCGATAGGGCGAGGAGTTATGATGCTTTATTTGGAATTACCCGCATACTTCCTTCATCATCTTGTTATTCACATTCATGGCGTTATCTGAAATGATTCTTTCAGGCAAACCATATCGACAAATGATTTCCTTCTTCAAAACTCAAAAACCGCAGCCTTGGTCACATTGGCAAACGAAGCGGCTTCTATCCATTTTGTGAAGTAATCAATGACCACAAAAATGAATCGATGTCCATTAGAAGCTTTCGGGAAAATAGGCCCTATGACATCCATGCCCCACATAGAAAAAGGCCACGGAGAAGTCATGACGTGAAGGGGCAAATGGGCTACATGAATTTTATCACCATAAATTTGACATTTGTGGCATTTTCGTGTGAAATTAATGTAGTCGCTTTCCATCGTCAGCCAGTAATATCCGAGTCTCATAATCTTCCTGGCCATAGTGAAACCATTGGCATGCGTTCCGCAAATTCTCTCATGGACCTCTTCAAGTATTTTTCTGGCTTCAACATCATCCACACATCTCAAAAGCATCTGATCTTTTCCTCTTTTATACAGGATGTCCCCATCAAGAACGAATCTTGCTGCCATTCTTCTGATTGTTCTTTTGTCGTTTTCGTTTGCTTGTTCGGGATACTTTTGATTCTTGATATATTCTAAGACATCATGGAACCATGGCTGTCCATCTGTCTCTTTCTCGATGCTGAAACAATGTGAAGGGGCTTCATATATGCTCATTTGAAGGGGCATTATTTCTGTTTCCCAATTTGCTTTGAACATTGAAGCCAAAGTGGCCAAGGCATCAGCCAATTGGTTTTCTTTTCGTGGGAGGTAATTAAAAGTTATTTCTTCGAATTCTTTAATCAACTCTGCCACTAGATCTCTGTATTTAACCAGTTTCGAGTCTCTCACTTCCCAATCTTCACGGATTTGGTAAATTACCAAGGCTGAGTCTCTGTATACCTCTAAAGCTTCGATGTTTCGTTCAATAGCTGCACGAAGTCCCATGATACATGCCTCATATTCCGCTATGTTATTGGTACGAAGAAATTCACTGGCGGTGAGTGGGTAATGATTCCTTCGGCGATATTAAGATCGCTCCAATCCCATGCCCCAATGCGTTCGATGCACCATCAAAACTCATCTTCCATGACTTCTCTTTTGGTGACTCACATTCTTTTTCCGTAATGCACATCAAGTCTTCATCTGGGAAATCAAATCTCAATGGCTCGTAATCCTCCGTTGTTCGAGTTGCTAAGAAGTCAGCTATTGCGCTCCCTTTTATCGACTTCTGACTTACATAGACAATGTCATATTCTGAAAGGAGGATCTGTCATCGTGCCATTCTTCCTGATAGTGCCGGCGATTCCATCATGTATTTTATTGGGTCCAGCTTTGAAATTAGCCATGTCGTGTGATACAACATATATTGTCTGAGTCTCCGAGTTACCCAAACCAGAGCGCAACAGTATTTTTCAATGGATGAATACTTTGCCTCATATTCAGTGAACTTTTTACTGAGGTAGTAGATCGCCTTTTCTTTCTTCCCTGACTCGTCGTGTTGCCCCAGTACGCAACCCATTGAATTTTCGAACACGGTCAAATACAATATCAATGGTCTCCCCGGAGTTGCCGGTACTAGCACTGGAGGACTAGAAAAATATTGCTTTATCTTATCAAAGGCCACCTGAAATTCCTCATTCCAATTTCTCGGGTTATGTTTTCGAAGAAGCCGAAAGATTGGGTCGCATTGGTTGGTAAGTTGAGCGATGAATCGGGAGATGTAGTTTAATCTCCCTAAAAATCCTCTGACTTCATTTTGCGTGCGTGGAGGTGGTAACTCTTGAATGGCTTTTACTTTATCTGGATCAACCTCGATACCTCTTTCACTGACAATGAAGCCTAGCAACTTCCCCGAGGTAGCCCCAAACGTACATTTGGCTGGATTAAGCTTTAATGAAACTTTCTCGACCTTTCGAACAACTTCTTGAGGTTCACTACATGCTCTTCTTCTCCTCGAGATTTAGCAATCATATCATCGACGTAGACCTCTATTTCTTTATGCATCATGTCATGGAATAATGTCACTATAGCCCTCTGATATGTTGCCCCAGTATTCTTTAACCCGAATGGCATCACCTTGTAGCAGAACGTTCCCCACATTGTTATGAAGGTAGTTTTATCCATATCCTCAGGGGCCATCTTAATCTGATTATACCCCGAGAATCCATCCATGAAAGAAAACAATGAATGTTTTGCTGTGTTGTCCACCAACGTATCAATATGTGGCAAGGGAAAATTATCTTTTGGGCTTGCTCGGTTCAGGTCACAGTAATCCACGCACATTCGTACTTTGCCATCTTTCTTTGGTACTGGGATTATGTTAGCCACCCATTCTGGATATTTGGAGGCTTGTAGGAAGCCGGCATCAAATTGTTTCTTGACTTCCTATTTTATTTTCAACAGCATTTCAGGTCTCATCCGTCTTAATTTTTGCTGGATAGGCTTGCATTCTGGCTTTAATGGGAGGTTATGGACCACTAAATCTTCATCTAGCCCTGGCATGTCCTGGTATGACCATGCGAAAACATCTTTGTATTCGTGGAGTAAAGTGATCAAATTATGCTTGGTACTCTCTGAAATAGAAGTCCCAATCTTCACTTCTTGTTTCCTCTCTTCAGTGCCCAAATTTATTGTTTCCACAGATTCTTCGTGAGGCAAAATCTGTTTATCCTCTTGTGCCACAATTCTTAACAATTCAGGATATGAGACGTAATCTTCAGCATTTTCTTTGGCTTCAAATTCTCCTAAGCAAACAGCCTTCTCAAAATCAATTTCAAGATTCGTGACGGGCTTATTCATGTCGTCAATATCTGAGCACCTGAAAGTTGAATGAAAAAGGAAGCTATAGAGGGGCATCCAAGTATTGGAAATAACAAACAAAATGTTATGTCATGGCAATGAGGCAAATGTAAGGATAGGCTATGAAATGAGAAAATGATTATGAAATTAGTGATAATGCGAAAAATCGTGACAAAATGCATCTTCATTGATATTCATTTAAATGATAAAGAGCGAATGCAAGCTCTTACAAAAGAATTCTATTATATCTAATAACATAATAGAAGGTTAATGTTTAGCATTACTCTGAAGACTTATAAACTACAAGAAACTCATCGGCAGTCCAATTGTTCATCATGAAACCAGGAAGGCAAGGGCGTATCCTCGAGACATCTTTACTTCCACCAGCCCCTTTGTCAATGACATTTATACTGACATTCTAAAAACCCTTTTCAATTAACCCCAGTATGTTTCGTGGATCATCTTGTCCAGGGTATATCATTCCGGCAGATGTAAATGTTTTTGATAAAGGAGGGTATTCTATGGGCTCCCATTCTGGTTCTCGGCCCAAAGTTCTTGCGATTCTTCTTTCCTGATCTTTCTTCCACTGTCTTATTCTTTGACGCATGTCTGGCTGGAACCCCAAATCGTATCGGGCTTTGTGGTGCACTTACTTTAAAGCCTTGACTATTCCTTGCAGATATCTCCCTAAACCTCTTCTCGCTCGAGCTCCCTTTCCTACGGTCAATTTGACACCCATTCTAGTATTTCTCGACAGTTTTAGCACCGAAATTCTATTTCCCTCAACAACAAAAGTGGCATTGACGAATTCAAGGGATCGGAAGGAACATTCTAATGCGTCTTTGTTCACTTCCAAGTACGGTGTATCGGCAGAGACAGATGCGACAATGTCTTCTTCTCCCTCGACAGTGACCAAACAACCGTCCATGATAAATTTCACCTTTTGATGGAGGGATGATGGGACTGCTCCAGCAGAATGGATCCAGGGTCTTCCCAAAAGGCAGTTAAAAGAGGGCGTAATGTCCATGACTTGGAACTCGACATCATAAATGTAAGGGCCCACTTCCAAAGGGATTTCGATCTTTCCCATGACTTCGCGCCTCGTCCCGTCGAATGCCCTTACCGTGGAATGACAGGGCCTTAAGTAGGACAAATCTATCGGTATTCTGGAAAACGTGGCCAATGGCATAACATTTAACGCTGACCCATTATCGATGAGCACGTTCGGTATTATGTAGCCCTTGCAGCGAGTCGTGATATGCAGCGCTTTCACCGAGCCTCTACCATTTGGTGGTATCTCATCATCACTAAAAGAGATGAAATTGTCCGCATTCAGATTGTTTACCCACCTATCAAGCTTCTCAACGGATATGTTGTTAGCTACGTAAGCTTGATTTAACACTTTCAGCAAAGCGTTCCGATGTGGCTCTAAATTTAAGAGTAGAGATAAACCGAGATTCTTCTTTGGTCGCTTGCTTAATTGTTCCACCACACTATACTTACTGTACTTGATAAATTTCAAGAATTCCTGAGCTTTTTCCTCGTTCACAGGCTTTTTAGTTTCTTGCACGGGTGGAATTTCTTGCTCGACTTCGACTTCGTGCATCACTGCTTTCCCTTTTTACTTCGAGTCACTATTTTTCTTTACCGGTTCAATTTCTTTAGAATAGCACCGCCCACTTCGGGTAAAATGACCTACCTCTCCCACATATTCAGTTATGGCTTTGAATTTCCAACTTCTGGTGTAAAAATATTAACATCGTATCTCCACGGTACTGTTTTATTGTTCTTATAAGGGAAAGGAGATGGTACTTCGATTATCATTTTTCGCTTCACCGGCTCTTTCTTCACGTCATAATAAATTATTAACGGTCGGTCGGTGCTATATGGGAAACCTGATGATTGATTGTCAGAAGCGCATATTTCTCCACTATCGGCCTCTTTGGCTTTACAAAAAATCCCAATCTCCTTGTTATCCATCATATTTTGCAGTAAATTTCTGAATTCCTCGCAGGACTGAATGTCGTGCCCTTCAATGCCATGGAACTTACAAAAACTGTGACCTTTTGCATATTTTCCTTCAAATATTCCGTTAAAACGACAGAGCAACCCTTTTTCAACTAGTACCTCCCAGATTCTCTGCAGAGGTGTTTTTATTTCAGTAACCCATCTTCTACTTTGTCGTTTGTCCTCCTCTCCCATCAAGCTCATATTCCCTTTCTGTGGTTTGGGAATGGATTCCGCCGCATCGCCAAGATTATCAAATCACAAAATGCCTGCATCAATGAGCCCTTGAACTCTCCTCTAGAAAGCAAGACAGTTCTCAGTAGAATGCCCTTGGTTTCCGGCATGGTATGCACAACTAGCGTTTGGATCGTACCATTTCGGGTATGGAGGTTTAAGGGGTGCAATGTAATGGGGAGAAATCAGTTGTTTCTCCAAAAGTTTTGGGTACAATTCCCCATACGACACAGGGATGGGAGTAAACTGCGGTCTCTCGGGATTAGGCCTTGCTGGTCTTGGTTCATTTCTGGTTTAGCTTTGAGCGGGTACCGTGTTTTGTGGGAATGAGGTGACGGGTCTTTGATTGTTCGTGGCGTAAACGGGATAGGAATGAGGTGGTGCTTGGTAATAAGGGGTTTGAGGAGGATAATAGAAATTTAGAGGTGGATAATTTCGAGGTTGGGGTTGATTTGGATATAGATTAGGGGCATAACGGTTTCCCATTCCCACCATATATGCTTCTGGTTCTTTCTTCTTCATAGGCGCTGCCCTTTTTGAACCTTCTGAACCTTCCATTCTACCGCTCTTGACGGCATTCTCTATGAGCTCACCAGATATTACAATATCCGCAAACTCCTTCGTGGCACTTCCCACTAGTTTGTCATAAAACGGCGCATTTAAGGTGTTGATAAAGAGAACGGTTATTTCCGTTTTTGTTAGTGGGGGTTCCACTCGGGCCTAGACGTCTCTCCATCTCTGCGCATACTGTCTGAAGGTCTCTGATGGCTTTTTCTCCATCATTTGCAAGGTCATCCGGTCTGGCACCATGTCTGATACATGCTTGTACTGCTCGCAGAATGCAGACGCCATGTCCTTCCAGGATCGAATCTTTTCTCTACTAAGTTGGTTGTACCACCGAAGAGCTGACCCTGTTAGACTATCTTGAAAGCAATGTATGAGTAGCTTATCTTCGTTCACATAACCGGTCATTTTTCGGTAAAACATGACAAGATGCGCCTTTGGACATCTCGTGCCATCGTATTTTTCGAAATCAGGCACCTTGAACTTCGGAGGCAGAACTAGATCGGGCACCAAACTGAGCTCTTTGGCACTTAATGCAGAGAAGGCTTCAGTACCCTCTATTGCTTTGAGTCTTTCCTCTAAGCTCCTATACTTCTCTTGAACCTCACGATCGTCCGTTCTCAACCTGGCTACTTCCGCTAGATCGTCCGAATATGGAATAATTGGATTGGCAGGATTAGCCCCAGAATTTGATATGAATATTCCTTGCCCTAAATGAGTATGTGGCACCGGCCGTTGCTCTGGGTCTGTGGGTTCTCCTTGGGTGTACCCTCTTTGTGCTGCGTGGGCGTGTGGTGGAGTGAATCAGGGGGGATAGAGTGGGTCTTGATTGTGATTAACTCTTGATCGATATTTCTCAATGTTAGGGCTCTGCATGAGTCCCTTTCCTTTAACTAAAGCTGACATCATCTCCATCATCTTGGCCATTTGATCTTTCTGTTCGAGCGATTCTTCTCGTGATCTCACCATTAAGTCTCTCGTCTCTTGCTGTGACCTAGCCAACTGCTCTTGTAATTCCTTTTGAATTCTTTCCATCCTTTCAATCCTTTCATTGAATTCGGCCTCCATTACTCTAGTTTGTCAGCGCATTCTATACGAATGACGTGGTTCCAGTCTTGTGGTTTTACAACTGCGAATTGTATGTTTTAACCTTAGCGAACGAGTATGGGATATGCAATGAATGAATGGATGCATGAATGAATGCATGAATGTCAAATGAATGTCAGTCATGAATAAATATGCAAAAATTTGGTGTTAATTTCAAGATAGCCCCTATTTAGGCATTTCCTTAATCAAATGAGTCTATTACACAATGTTTCGGTCACTCGTATAATTGACTCCTCCATTAGAAACCCGTTTTTGGCAACCAATCTCTAATCAACACCTTCCTAACAAGATGCCTTCGATGCATGATGAAAAATAGAAATACAGACAAACGACCTTGGTTAGCGCAACACATATAAACAGAGAAAAACTGTGGAAAATCTAACAAATTAAGCTACTTGGTCCAGTGGACTCGATTCCCTTGCTTAGAAAGCACAAATGTAAAAGAAATAGAAGGTAAGATGTGCTTTTCCCGTGTACTTATCTCGGTGACTACTAAACGAGCGGAGGTTCGGCATGGCTCTAGTTGGGTGGCTCGTATGGTTCACTATATGTGGTTTTGGTTCTAGATGGGTACTCGAATCGTCTGCACTGTCATCTACTAAAATTAGTACAGAGCCTTGGTCATGGCCCATCATAGGCTTACGAGATCAATTCGAGGGATTACATTTACTTATGCCTATGCGGAGGGACAAGTTAACTCACGAAAGCATAAGTCATATGTAACCCGAAAGTATTCACTAGCCTATGCGGAGGGACGAGTTAACTCACGAAGGCATAGCGTTTACTTTCACTTAAACGGACAGAGCCCGGGTAGGGAGCTTATGTTATGCAAAATGCAAGTGCACGGTGTGTGGGAGAAACTTGCAATCCTTCCATTTATTTTAAAACTACAAAATTAAAACGAAAGATAAAACAAATTAGGAGATACGTATGTATGATTTTTTCGAAAACAAAACTTAAGGATCATGATTAAATATTAATTTGAACACGGAAATTTGAAAATTTTGACAACACGCGTTTAATTCAACTCGACTCTCAAAAATGGAGGTCCCCAGTGGAGTCGCCAACTGTAGCGACGTAAAAAAAAAAATTTTAGTTTTGCTTGGTCGCTAATTGTGGCGATTTATTAAACATTTGAAAACCAACTTTCGATTTTATTAACAAAGGGAGTCGCCATCGATCCTTTTTTATAGGTGTGATCGGACACCTAATAAAATTATTTTAAAACAAAAGAAGGCCAAATTTAGGTCTACATGAAAGTCCGAGCAAAATTGGGGTTCGGAGTCGATTCTGCGTGAGGAAGGTATTAGCACCTCGCGACGCCCAAAATTGGTATCTCATAAACATGTGTTGACTTGATTTTCAAAATACGAGTTCAATATAATATTTAATCGTGATCCGATTGAAAATGTGAATTTTAGTTTTCGATTTTTTTTAGAAAGGGTGTCCTGTTTTTAACACAAGCCGATGAATTTCACCCAACATAGCGATGAAATCGATGGCTTAATATTAAATCGGTACATTGACTTATTTTGAAATTAATTAAAACATGAGAAAAATATTCCTAAAGTGAGAAATTAAAATAGATAAAGGACGAAAAAAATGATATCATTAATGAAAAATATTAACATGGAATACTAGAATATTAGAATAACAATAATAATGATATTTACAAAATAAAAACAAATCATGTACTAATAATAAAATAGGAAAAATGATATATTTGGTAATAATAATATAAAATAATAATATGTACATAAAAATACATATATATATATGCATATAATAAAAGTATGTAATAATAATAATAATATCTACAATAAAAGAAAATATTAGGAAACGTACATAAAAAATATATACATAAAAATTTACAACAATAATATAAAATAATGATATGTGCAAAAAAAATATATATATATATATATATACATATGTACATAAAATATACACTAATATAATAATAGTTATAATAATATTAGCAATAGTAATAATTTGTAATAATAATATATACACAATATGGTATTTAAAATATATATATATATATGTATATAATAATATTTAAGAATATATACATAAGAAATATATAACTAATGGCATTAAAAATATATACATAATATATATAAAATACCTAAAAAAGAAGGGGAAAGAAGAGAGAAGGAGGGAGAAAGGAAATCCGGCCAAGGGGGCGGTCATCGTCGATCGTCGGTCGCCGCCTCGTCGTCGATCACGCCACCGCCACTATGCAGTGGCGAAAAGGTAAAATTTTTTAACAATATATGTATATATAAAGAAAGAAAAAAACAACACAAAAAATGAAAAAAAGATTCAAAAAGAGGAAAAAGAAAAAGATGCAACCTTTTTATTGATGTTTCTTTTGTGTTCAAAATTTGAAGAGATTTTTGTGTTTTTTTTTCAATCTTTTTAAAATCCTCCCTCTTTCCTTTTTTACATGATTTTTGAATGGCTTTTTATAGCCATTTTTTACATGATTTTCTATTATTTCTTTTTTTATTTTGTAGGTGGTGGTGGTAGACAATGGATATCAAAAATGGGAGGAAAAATGGGGCAAGTGGGAAAGTGGTTAGGTGGCTAGGGTTTTTTTAGTTTTTTTTTTTTGGGTTAGGTTTTTCTTTTTTCTTCTTTTTTTTTTGGGTTAGGTTAATCTTTTTTTTCTTTTTTTTGTGTTGTTTTTTTTCTTTCTTTATATATACATATATTGTTAAAATTTTTTTTACCTTTTCCGGCCACCGCCTACGGTGGCGTGGTGTGTATTTACGACGACGGCGACCGATGATCGACCGGCTCCCCCTTGGCGGATTTCCTTTCCCCTCCCTTCTCTCTCTTTCCCACTTCTTTTTTTAGGTATTTTATATATATTATGTATATATTTTTAATGCCATTAGTTATATATTTCTTATGTATATATTCTTAAATACTATTATATATATATATATATATATATTTTAAATACCATATTGTGTATATATTATTATTACAAATTATTACTATTGCTAGTATTATTATAACTATTATTATATTAGTGTATATTTTATGTACATATGTATATATATATATATATTTTGCACATATCATTATTTTATATTATTGTTGTAAATTTTTATGTATATATTTTTATGTACGCTTCCTAATATTTTCTTTTATTGTAGATATTATTATTATTATTACATACTTTTATTATATGCATATATATATATGTATTTTATGTACATATTATTATTTTATATTATTATTACCAAATATATCATTTTTCCTATTTTATTATTAGTACATGATTTGTTTTATTTTGTAAATATCATTATTATTGTTATTCTAATATTCTACTATTTCATGTTAATATTTTTCATTAATGATATCATTTTTTAAGTCCTTTATCTATTTTTAATTTCTTACTTTAAGAATATTTTTCTCATGTTTTAATTAATTTAAAAATAAGGCAATGTACTTGATTTAATATTAAGCCATCGATTTCATCGCTATGTTGGGTGAAATTCGCTGGCTTGTGTTAAAAAACGAGACACCATTTCTAGAAAAAAAATCGAAAACTAAAAATTCTCATTTTTCAATCGGATCACGATTAAATATTATATTGAACTCGTATTTTTGAAAATCAAGTCAACACATGTTTATGAGATACCAATTTTGGGCGTCGCGAGGGTGCTAATACCTTCCTCATGCGTAACTGACTCCCGAACCCCAATTTTTCTCTGGACTTTCATGTAGACCTAAATTTAGCCTTCTTTTTGTTTTAAAATAATTTTATTAGGTGTCCGATCACACCTATAAAAAAGGATCGGTGGCGACTCCTTTTGTTAATAAAATCGAAAGTTGGTTTTCAAATGTTTAATAAATCGCCACAATTAGCGACCAAGCGAAACTAAATTTTTTTTACGTCGCTACACCTAGCAACAAATACGTCACCGAAGACTATTTCACAATTTTTCCTTTTTTCTGCAATTATGCTCCTATTGGTTCAATCCTTGATCTATATGATAATTAAGTTTAATTTATGAATTCAAATATTTTACAACACTCAAATACATGCATACGATTTATTAATTTCATTTTACAATTTTTTTCTAAACTTTTATATTTTATTCAATTTAGTTCATAAAATCGAAATAACTATATCTTTAAAATTTAAGCTTCATTTTTCAATACAATTTCAATTTCATCCCTATACAGCCCTCTAAATTCAAAAATTACAAAATTTCATGTTAATTTTAAAATATTTTCATTTTAGTTCCTAAGTTCAAAATTAACAAAATTCACTTTACAATTTAGTCCATAATCAAATCTAAGCTTATAACCAAGCTATTTAATAGCAAAAACATCAAAAACCATAAATGACAACATTTCAAAATTTTAACAGTTTTACGATTTAGTACTCAGACTAGCTAGATCTAGCTACAAAGATACCAAAAACATAAAAATTACGAAAAACAGACTAAAATATCATACCCATGCAAAGCTTGAAAGCTTGACCGAATGGTTGAAGGTTAACCATGGCTTCCTAATTCTCTTTGGCATCCACAGTTGAAGAAGAAAGAAATAATAATGGTGTCCACTTTTGTTTGTTTAAATTGTAACATATAATATAAAATTTTAATTATAATATTAACATATTTTAACTTTAAACATAGCACTAACCATCCAACTCACTTAATTTTTGGCTAAATTGCCACTTAAATCCCTTTAGATTTATTAATCGGTAAAATTGTTAATCCAAAATTCAATTCGAGTATACAATAACTTTGTAAATATTTAATAAAAATATTTACGGACTCAATTTACTGAAATGAGGTCCTGAAACTTCAATTTCCAAAACCGCTGACTTTTGAACTGATACACTTGTACCTTAACTAACTGTAATGCCCCAAGTTTTTATTTATTGAGTGCTAAAATATGTCAAGAAAATTGATTTGGTTCAGTGGTTAAGTGTCTGGTTATGTGCTTAAAATCTTGTGTTCAATTCCCTTTCTTTAAAATTTTTTATTAATATTTTGATCCTATATTTGATTTGGCACGTTTGGGTTATCTCTTATTTTGTATGTTTATCAACAAGAATGAATCTATTGGTTTAATGGTTAAGCATTCTCTTTCCCTTTGCAACTCAAGTTCAAATTTCGTTGTGCTCAAAGTGGAAATTGTTTTTGCTCTTAAATTTAAATTCTCTTTCCCTTTATCTTCTATTTTGTTGTTATTTTGACTAGTGTTGTCACCTTTTCTGGATTCATTGCTGGCCATACGTGATAGGGGAATTTTGGTGAAGACTGTATAACACGTATTCCTCCTACGAGTTAAGTTCAACAATTTTCTTTTTAAGGAACTCGAGTTGCTGCTATAGTGTCGACATCCCAAAAACAATTAGGTGTGTGTCTCTAACTCAAAAACCTGTGGATTTGTGAAAAACCGAAAGTGACAGTCAATGGCACATGGGCATGTGCCTTACCATGTCAGCTACACGGGTTGGCCAGGTAAGGTGTGTGGGTCATACAAGCATGTGGGCCCATTTCAAACAGTTTTGTAGGGTCGTATTTTGGGTCTACTGCATGAAGTTAGCAATATTGTAGTATCTACTATGTGATTACATACAATGTTCGATAAACACTATCTGTTATATAAGTTGTATGTAATTTTCTGAAAGCATGTTGAATCACGCAAAATTGTATATTCGATTGTATGTTGTCGTGTACGAGCATGACTATATTCAATAACTTTGAGTAAGTTTTTATGCATGCTGCTGATCTGGTAATTTATATGTTCTGTTGGCATGTTTCTGATCTGTTATGTTCATAAATGAGCATGATTAGTTTGGGTACATCTAAACATGCGTTAAATTGTTTGCATGTGCATTGGGGTGGGTTATGAATAATATGGAGGAAGTTTTGACAGACTATGTTCTGTGATTCTAGCGGTTTACTTGCAAAATATGTTTTTGGTAGTTTAACTGCAATATTCGTTTCTGGCGATTTTTTGCATTATATCTGGCAGCTTGACTGCATGATTTTCAGTGGTACATGACCACTAATTTGGTGTGTTGGTTGGATGGGTACTTAAAAACCCTAATTGGTGTGTTGGATAGACGAAGATGGTGTGTAGCGGTTAGGGGTAAAAATTATTCTGTATGACATTGCAAGGCTAAGTATGCCTTGTATTCGATTTTCTACTTTGATATGTATGGTCTGTGCATCATTTGACTGTCTGTTATGTTTTGGGCCATACACACACTGGGCTTTTAGCTCACTTAATTATTTTATCTTCACATGTAACCCTCAAGACTAGGATTGGGCGTCATTCGAAAACTTTGATACAGATTCTCATAAACAAATTGGGTTTCAAAGGTTTATTTTGATTTTAAAACATGAACTTTTTTTCTAACTGTTGATAATATTTGGGACTTCACTTTTGGTTTTGAGCTTTTGTAGGGCTTTGGTAAGGTAGTTCAATTAAACTGCAAGTTTTCTCTAGTAACTAAACTGGTTGCACCTTTGTTTTCAAAATTGAGTAATTATGAATTTTTACTGTTGCAAACCAAGATAAGTTAACGATTTTTCTGTTGGATGACTAAGTTAATAAGGTAATAATTGTTAAATAACAAATGTGTTGAGAAAGGTTCGCATAACAACAGTAAAGATTTCTAAAAGTAAATAAATTGGATTTTTAAAAAATTATTTCTACAAGATTCGACCGAAACATCTAGACCGAGTTTAGGGTGTTACACTAACTTTTCAAATAACCAAAATTGTTAGACCAGAATTCAATATAATAATGTAATGACCTCGTAATTATTAATAAATAATATTTACTGACTCAATCAACAAAAAATGAAGTTCCAAAACTACCATTATTAATCTTGCTAAAAATCGAATTGTTACAACTAGTAAAATTAAGAAAAATATATATTGATATTAGTGAATAGCTACTCTCTTCAAATTACCCTAATAAGTTTATTTAATGATTTCTAACTTGTTAAAGATATCAAGGCTATGTACTCATAATGGAATATAATATTAAAAAAAAAGTGAAACAGTCAATTGTTGAAATTGTTAATTACATGAGTTTAGTCTATTAGAATCCATTCTCAGCTCAAGTTTTATTAGATATATATATATATATATATATATATATATATATTAATGTTTTAACACATAGCTTAATACAAACCATACCAAAATTACCTTTTTACTCAATTTTCTTTCCAACCAGAAAACCAAGTATCCAATCAACTTTTATGCTTAAAATTTAAAAATAAAATAAAAGAGCTTTACATTATTTGTGGTTTAATATGACAAATTTGAGTGGCTTGATTAAGATGAACAAAAGCAAGTTTAATGAATGTACCTTAGAAAAAAATCAAATAATTGCAAAATTAAATAATAAGATAAACAATGTAATAAAATAAATGAATGAGAGAAAGAAGAAGAAGAAAAAAAAACAGCTTCTTTTTAGAATAAAATTTATAAATAAAAATATTAAAAAAAAAAGAAAAGAAAGAGATGATATGCTTAAGGTCTAGAAAAGTAGAGGTGACTCTACAAACCTATTTTTCTTTTTGTACTACTAATAGAGGCATTTATGTAAAATTTAAAGTTGCAACTGTAAGACATTCAAACGTATAATTATCAATACGTTTTATGTAAAAACAAAAAGTTGAATATATATATTTATATAGATAATATTTTTGATCAAGTGATAGAAATATTAAATTAATATAAAAATTTATATGCATAATAAGTATAAATATATTAATAAATTTAACGATTAAATTATTAAATATTAATCGTATAAATAAAACATGGTAAAACATTACAAATGTTTAAAAAATTAATTGGATATAAAGGATAAAATAGAAAAACAAAAAGATAATTTTAACCTAATAAATTTATTAAAACCTAATATAAAATTAATATTGTAAACACTGAAATATTTAATTGAATAAAAATAACAAAGTAAAAAAGACATTTTTAATCTTATTTACCATATCCAATAAAAACAATAAAACGAAAAGACAATTTTGATCCTATGTACTTATAGTTAATTTTAAGCTATTTACTTCTATATGACTCGCTTAATAACTGGTTTTATATAATAAATAAACCTGTGTAAGACTATTGACAAATATATACTGTATTTCTTTAATACCAATTTACATCCGCATAATTCCTTTTTGAAATTTAAGAATAAAATTTAAATCTTTTTATTTCCAGCATTAAATATTGGCTGTACATTGAAGGGTTAAAATTAGATTTGGTCATGGGTCGAGTCACTCAACTTGATTTAAAAGTCTACTTGAAAAGAGAGAGGGTTTAGACAAAAGTATGGGTTCGAAAAATAGATTTGGGCAAAAAAACGAGAACTATTTTTTAAACGAAACGAGCCTCAGGTAACCTTTTTTTGTCTTGGCCTCAGCTTAGCTTGGCTCAAATTTGCAAAAAAAAATTGTTGTTGTTTTCACTGTTTTATTGTCATTTCGCTATTATATTCTTTCTAGTTTGTTATTATTGTTTGGATATTGTATAATTATTGTTTTACTGTTAATTTTACTATTATTTTAGAGGCATTTACTTACTAAGTAACACCCATCTTAGTGTTATGTAAGCATAAATATTAAATACTATTTTAAAATTATTTTCAATTTTTGAAAATAGATATTTTAATGTATTTGATGTATTATATTTTTAAATTTATTTTTATGTAAAACTAATAATATAAAAATTTAATACAAACAGATGAGTTTAAATTTAATATTTTTATCCAAGTCGAGATTGAACAAAATTTTAAGCCCAATTTTTTAGCTCAAACTTAAAAAACCAAACCTAAAATATTCATGATCACCTCTATTGGTAAAATATTCAAATTTAAATTGGGGGTTAAAATTTTTTTAATAAAAGATTATTCTACCAGTTTCGCGTGGGGTGTCTACTCATTCAGTACCACTGGTTTGTTCATTGCGATGGGGTTCATGATCTTGGTATTTGGATGGTTTTAGTCACTAAGACTAAATAGCTAGAAAATTTGATCTCTCGAGTTTAAGTTCATGAGTGTTTTTGTTTATATATTATTTTAGATTAAATCTAAGTTTTTTCATTATTAATCCAATAAATGATTTTTAAAGTTTATTAATTATAATTATAATTGTATTTGTTTGAAAAATAAGTAAATGTTAATTTGTAAAGGTAAAAGATCTCAAGTGTGGTACACCTTAATAACACTTGAAAGCATATTCTGTTGCGGATGCGCTTCTTTTACCTTAACAAATTAACCTCTACCGTCATGTACTTGTCTCTTGTCTTTTGCTTAATTTGCTGGTTGAGGAAAAGGTAATTTTCAGAACTGAAGAAGAGAGATTGCTGAATAGAATAATGGCATTTTGAAAATGAAATGAATTACAAAATGCAATACAAACACACCCATCAAAGCATGAATATTTGATACAATATACATGTTAAAACAAAATAAACAAAGCTCAACTACAGACACTACAGATAAAAAAATAAAAGAGTTATTTCAGTCATTGGAAGGTAAAGATCATAAAAGGCGAGTGAGTTCATGAGAGAGTGGAGGTTTAAAAAGGGTTGTCAAAGAGATAACCACATCCTTCCGTACCAAGCACTTATCTTCCATGTAAAGCTTCTCCTGTACCTTGGGACTTGTTACCATTTCCATTTTCCCATCCCAACTCCTCTTCTCATTTTCCTGCATTTGTTTTCAACTTTAAATTTAACTCCTCTGCTTACCAACATTTTCATTTACTTATCAAAAGAAGAAGAATTACCGGAAAGGAGTCCATAACTTGAAGGATCCCAGCTTGGGCTTGCAAATACTTGATATATTTGAATGCAGATTGAAGCATTTCAGCAGTGTTCATCTTACTCCCCCCAGGCACAAGCTTCCCTAGCTCTCGAGTCTTTTTAGTAATCTTCCTTCTCCTCTCTCTTGCTGCAATGCTTTGCACTGACACACACTTTTCCTCGCTAATCTTGTTGCAGTTTCCCACTGTTTTCATTCCTTCCAAGTTAATCTGATGATCTTCAAGCACTGGACATGGACTTACAGCAACCCCATCAAAGACACCAGGCATCAAGTCTGAGTAGTAATGATCTTCAATGAGTTTGTGACGTTTGGGCCATGGGTAGGAGCTCAAAGTTTCATATGGGGTGACTTCAGGTGGAATGGAATATAATGTAAGTAATGAAGTGTAGTGATGAGGGTCAAGGTAAGAAGCAGGAAAAGTATAAGGCAGCTCAAATGCATTCCAGTAGCATTCAAGACCATCTGCAGCGGCAAGCTGAGTCTCACTCTCAGCTTCAACTGTTTTTCTTTCATACATTGGCACATCAGTTTGCCAGTCGAAATATGAACTCAAAACCATGGTACGTAGCTGTTGAAAATGCTGCAAAAAAAGAAAAAGAAAAGAAAGAAATTTATATTACAGGAGACCCAAAGTAGCAACAGATTACAGAAAATAAAAAAAGGGTAAAAGAGAAGCTTAACATACCTGAAATAGAAGAAGAAAACTGTCAAAAATCAGTTTTGGTGCTTATTGACTACCTGTTGAGTTTGAGACAGGAAAGATTTTTAGAAGACCAACCTTTATACAAAAAAGAAACTAAAAAAAGGAAAAACTGAATCCGAGAAGAGAGTGGTGGGTTGCGATAAAATAGGGAAGACTTGATAAGAAACGGTTAGAGGTAGTTACATGCGGCAACTCAATTCCCGCTATCACCTCTATTGCAGGTGTCCAATATATTGCTGTATGCCTTACAACTGATATCTGTTTGGATCTTAGGACGTATATTACAACTGATGCCTTACCGTCTGATCAACTGCCAATGTTGGATGGCAGTCGAGGATCGATCCTTTTTCGCTAACTTATGCCACACTTTTGGTGAAAACATTTTCCTGTAAAAATTATATAAAAAGCTAATAAAATTTTAGCTAAAATTAAAACTTCAATATTTTAATATTTTAGATTCAAGTATATAGTTTGTTTTTCTAAACTTATTTAGGTTGTGTTTTTAAAATTTTAAATTTAAAGGTAACATAAAAATATGAAAATAAAAATAAAAATATCAATTATCATTTGATTGATTCAAAGATCTCAAAAGTTGAATCCAAAATGGATGACAACACAAAAATGATCAGAGATCTGATCCAGTTATTACAAAAAAGACGGGATGAAGTAGCAAAGCAACCAGCAGCACCTGGACAAGATTTCTTTTCTCACCTGGCACAAAGAGAAAAAGAAATTCAGAAACTCAAAGACCGAATCAAGACTCTCCAAGAGACGGGAAAGATTCCTGAACCTGCACCAAGACGAGAAACAATTGAATTGTTTCCTTCCGTCAGAAAACAAAATCTACTCCCCACAGAAGGTGTACAGATTACTTTCCCAGAACCTCCCAAACGTACTAAACCAAGTACGTATGAAATCTTCCTAGAAATCAAAAAGCAGCAAGCAAAAAAGAAAGAAAAGGTGATTGCGGAGCAAATGGTTACTGAACCTAGTGACCAGAAGGAAGAACAAACCCAGAAAAAACTGGGAAAAAGACCAGTTTCTGAAGAAAAGACGCCACCAACTTCTCCACCAAAACAAACTCCAAAATCTTTGATGATCCAAGAAGATGAAAAACAAAATCCTTTATCAAAACTCTTAAAGGATTATGTAAAATCTTCGACTCCAAAGATTTCGGTCATCCAAGATCAAGAATCCAGTGATGAATCTGATGAATCTGACAAAAGCTCAAGTTCAAAAGAAACCAGATCTGAGTCTGAAGAATCTGAGGAATTATCATCCCAATCGGAAAATGAAAATTTGGGAAAAATACTACAGACCACCGCAAAAGTAGAAGAACCAAGTGATGATGAAATGCAAGAAGAAGGTTCATCTTCGACACAAAGACACCCTCCAAAGAGTTGGTTGTACTTTGTCTTCTTCATTTAAGTACTCTATTTTGTACAAGGAGGAAATCTTTTTTGAGGAGTGAGATTTGAAGGGAAATTCTGGTAATGTAACTAAGGAAGAAGAGGTTGAAGGTTTCGTTGTCATATTTGAAAGATGATTTTCTCTAAATCCGTATCATGATTATTCAAGAAGAAGAAAGAAGATCAAACCCCGTTGGAGATACCTTAGAAAAAAAAAGAAACCTACAAAGTCAGACCGTTGCTACATTTGCAATCAAAAAGGGCACTTCTCGAAGAATTGTCCAAGGAACCAAAAAGGCAAAAAGATTGCTCAGATAATGGAGAAGTCTGGAATAAAGATTCAAGACGATGATGATATCGAATCTGTTTGCTCTATTGAAGATCAACCATCAGAGAAAACAATTTGTGCTATCCCGCCATTTACTTTCGGCTAGTTACTCGAATCGATTACTCGATTCTCGATGATACAAGCTAAGGTACAAAGCGAACCATTGATGATCCATTGGTGAAGCAATTTCATTTCACACATACCGGTAAAAATCTATTTAGACAAATATAGTAAACCCATTACTATAATTGCCTTCATAGACACTGGAGCAGCTGAAACAATCATGAATCCAGACGTCTTGCCAACAAATTGGTGGAAGCCTCACACAAGAATCTTCGAATCAGCCTCAAATGTTCTTTTGATCACCCGCATAATCAGCAAGCCCATTACCATACAGTTTTTCCCAAACTGTAGTATCACCACTACAGTATTAGGATCGAAGCTCCCTGGAAAAGACATTGTAATAGGCTTTGACCTTTACAAAAAGGCCCAATACCTTAGAATCCTGCCTCAAGGTATTAGGTACAAAAACCTGTTCCAGCCCTTTGTAAAAATCCCAAAACTGTTCCTCATCAAGCTTGAAAAAATCATCCCCATTATCCAAAATCTGAAAGCCCAATCCTGTGCAAAATCCCATTCAGAATTCTTGAAAAAATGCCCAAATCCTTTATGGAAAAATCCGGATTTCTTTATCCAACTTCCATTCAAAAAGAATGAAGACATCAATCACACAAAATGGGTCAAGAATTTTATAAGCAGTATAGATATTACTAAATTTGAAGGTAAAATTGATGCCTACATCTAAATAAATATTTACTTCTAAATTCAAAAGCCGAAAAAAAAACATAAAATAAAATATGAGTAAAGACTATAAACAGATATTTGGGGACAAAAAAGATGAAAGAGTCGAATGGATAGTGAGGAATAGGAGGATACGTTAGGTAGCTGCCCAACATATGTTTAAAGATTTAGTTAATTAATTATTATGCAGCTATATCAGGATACGAATTGCCAATCAATCAGAAGAGTTCATAAAGGAATAACACAATGTTTAAATATATTTTATTTAACTGACCAAACTAAAGGATCGCGTGGCCTAATGGATAAGGCGCTCGCCTCCGGAGCGGGAGATTGTGGGTTCGAGTCCCATCGCGATCGTTTTTGCATTTATTTTACAAATTTGAAATTTAGCTATTCTATTTTCAATTCTTGAAATTTAGTCCCTCAGTTCTTTTTTTTTTTTTTGTGAATATACCTCTTAAAAAAAAAAAAACTCAAGAAAAATATATCTTAAATCTCAACTCTCCTTTCAAACCAGTAAAGAACCCCAAAAACCATTTGTCTAACTAAATATGTGAATTTAAACTATTTTTTGTATGAGATTAATGTTAAGGGTATATAATTTTTGTTTGAAGTTGATAAGGGTATGTAATTGATAAAAGGAGTCAGATAAAATTTCATCACTAATTTTTGAATTGGTAACTTGATATTTTCTTTATTCAATTAAAAAATAAAATCTATGATTATTGTAATTTCTAGAAGTAATCACAAATTGTCACACAATTGAAGTCTTTTTCTTTCTATTTTTAAAATATTTATTGATTGACTTGCAAGTAATCAAGAAAATTACAAACTTCAATTCATACATATTTTGAGTTATTCACAAATTAGCATGAAGAAGAGTTGAGACTTTGGGATTTTTTCCTTAATAAAAATTTTACATAATCTAATTTAATGGAAATCCTTTTGATGATGTTATGCATTATATCTTGATTTTTAAATAAAAAAATAGAAAGCTAAATTCTTGAAATTAAAAGTTGAAGGATTAAATTTTAATTATGCTAAAAGTAGAAGAACTGAGAACAAAATTAGACCTAATATTTACTATGCATAAAGTTTTGCGAGTATCACATTTATACAACTAACTGATACAACGATTTGTCGCAAAGAAAAGAAAAATAGTAAAAGCATAGTGGTTACAAAGCATGAGTCAAACTTCTAGCAATTGAAAGTGCCTTAGCAGCAAAATTATTTTCACAGCACGCAAGCATTTCAACTACTTGTCCCATGGTGGGTCTATCATCTTTGTCTTCTTGCACACATTTTAGGGTTATGGTTACCAAAATTAACATCTCATCAATGTCACATTTGCCGTCCAATGTAGGGTCTAACATGTCTTTGCACCCTGTCCATGTTTCAGCCTCCGTTGATCTTTTCATCTGCTCTTTCACCCATTTCACCAATGATGTCTGGTCTTCTCCCCCTTCACCATCTTCACTTGAGTGAGCTCCCATTCCAGGGTTTCTTCCTGTCACCAACACCAACACAACAATTCTGTACCTGTAAACATCCACCTTGGAGGTGATGGGATGATTTGAAACCCACTCCGGTGCCATGTAACCTCTGGTTCCTCGTATCCTTGAGAATCCTGAGTACTTAACGGCACCCCTGTTTAGAAGCCATGAAAGGCCAAAATCTGTCACTCTGGAGTCTAAGAGGATGTTTTCAAGCTTTATATCGTAATGGAGAACCCACTCTAGACATTCTTCATGTAAATAAGCTAGTCCTTTCGCTGTTCCTATAGCAATTTCCAATCTGTTTCTCCAATCAATTGATTGAAATGATAAGCTTTTTGCTAACGATCCGTGTTCCATGTACTCGTAAATCAAAAGCCGGTGCTTTCCTTCCATACAGTAACTCCACATCTCTATCACATTCATGTGATGAAGCCTTCCTATGTTGTCTACTTCAACTAAAAACTCAGCTTCCTCTTGGTGATTGGCATCGATAAGTCACTTGATTGCGGCAATTCGTCCATCGGACAACTTACCTTTGTATACAACTCCTATACCTCTCCCTATCTCTTCTGTGAAACTTTTTGTAGCCTTTTTCAGCTCTGCATAAGTGAACCTTCTGATGCTTGATGTAGCTAAAAAGTAGCCCTGCACCGGACCCGAATGCTGGCGAGTTCTTATCAAGAGCCACAGCACAAAGAAAATGCTTAATATCTCGACGATTCCGATAGCTCCTGCAGACCAAAGAGCAAGCTTCAAAGACTCACTTTCATGGCTTTTTGGATATTCTCGACCCAGTTCCTCAAATTTCGTGGAGCAGTCTAGCTTGTAATCTTGATCACCGGCCTTGTTGAAGGAGGAGAGGCTAACCTTTGGCAGTTTCAAGTACATATCGCCTTCTAAATTGTCGGACCCACGTCCATTCAGTAACTGTGCTTTGGGATAACAGTATATGCCATCCGAACGGTGCACTTCAAAGTGTTTGAATTGAAACCCTTTGCAGTCACACATGCTCAAGCATAAGTCCTCACACATCTTTATGGTATAATTAGGGTACAAACCAAAATCATAGCCATAAAATTCAACATGACTGAGTTTCAAGAAAGCAAATTCATCAGCTTGGTTACATGGAAGATCAAATTTTGGTTCACAACCAAAGGTCCAATCTGTAGGATTCATCATCTTATATCCTGGAATGCAAGAACATTGTCTACCAAGATTAGGAACATAACTACATGCACTCTTTGGTCCACAACTTCCATGAATCCGGCATGGTCGCGAGAAGGCTTGCCATGATACAACCCAATTTTCTCTTCCTTTTCGACTATACAATCGAAGATTTCCATCAAAATCGAGCTTCAACATTCTTTGAATCATCGAGCCAAAATCAGAAGGGAAGAAATTAACACCGTTGTCGAACTAAAATCGCCAAACGAACATACAACCGCGATTCCACTAGTGTTGTACATGGATCTTCCAGCTTCTCAACTCAATAGCGAGGGGTCTGGCCAATAAACACTTGAAACCTCTGGACTTTGGTATACAAGGTTAAGGACGTTATTAGGATCAAAATAAAGAGTAAAGAAACCTAAAGAAAAGTTGTTTCTGCTTCTAGACGAGACAAGCTTTGTGTTTTTGTTGAGAGGCTGAAGAGGAAGAAGGGTATCAGTAGGTCAATCAAAGCTTTGCCAAATCCTACTACCATCCGAATAATGCAACACGAGTAGTTCTATATACAAAGACGATGTCAGATTCGAAACAGTATCAGCCTTCCATACAATTACATGTCCGGCATCTTTTAGAACAAGATTACCAGATCTCAAAATGGTGAGCTTTGAGTGTTTGCCATTGACAGGGAAGTCACGGTTCGCCATCCATACAATGGTGCAATTGTGAGTGGTGCAAGGAGGTTTGTTGAACCATATTGCAAAGCAATAAGCATTGTTTCCAACAGGGTGAAAACCGGCACTGAAAGTGCCATCGGCTGAAGTGAAAACATCATTTGGTTGCTCTACTGAGATCGATGATCCCTCTTTTAAACCACGAGAAAGTGAAGATACTGCAGATGAACAGCTTAAAAGCAAAGAAAAGATCAAGATATGTGGTGAGGCCATGAATGAAATTTTTGTAAGATGTGAGTTTTCAAATTGAGCAGAAATTAGGGTAAAATGTGAATAAAACTGTATATAGTGGAGAGTAAGTAAGGACTAAGTTCAACCATTGCTTCCACCAATGCACGTTGCTTTCTTAAACCTAAACCCGACTTTTTTTTGACATTTCGTGGTATTTAAGATTTAGGGTTAATCAACATTTGATTTTAAAATAATTTTTTTCTCACTGTACTACAAAATCATTGATTATATTATATAATTTTTTTATTAATTTGTTAATATTTACAGGGAGTTGATTCACTTTCATCAATGTAAAGCTTGGTGATTTTAATAATCCCATAGTTGAATTTATCAAGAATTTGTAAGGGTCATGCATGAAAATTTTTAAATCTATCTATTATCTCTATCATATTAATTTAAAATATTATCTATATTAATATAAATTTAATGGTTAAAAGTTAATTTTCTTTTACATAGATGAATAGATAGAAATTTTAAATTTATACCAAATTTGAAATGCATGATTTATATAAACAAAGTATCAAATAGGACAATTAGATTATTAAACTATTGGTATAAAAAGTTCTGAAAAGGTATAAACCACTTAAGTTTTATATAGGCGTAAATGAATCATCATCGGCGTATGTGAATCCTCTCATATTGATGAAGTTTAAGTACAATCATCCCTTTTTTATAGTAGCCACCTGCACTATAACAGTTAAGTTTCTAGAAGAAGCAATTTTAATATTTTATTTTAACCCTGTATAACAACACCATACATATTATGAAGTATTCTCTTTATTAAAATAATTTCCTATAACAAAATTAAATGTAATTAATCATAATTACATAAAAGGTGTAATACAAAGTATAAAATAATGTTTAAGTTACAAAGACATTTCGAATAAATATTATTTTAATTGTTCAAGGATTTTAATATTAAAATATAAAACACTTCATATATAAATAATTGATAAATATTAAAGATAGTAATTGCTTTAAAAATAACATAAAAATTAAAAATCTAATCCATTTAATAAGAAAATTAAAAATACTTAATATGTTTTAAGTAACTTAATTGTATTGTTCTCCATGCCTTGCTCTTTCCATCTATTTGTTGATCAGTGGCTTAATTAGATGGGATTCACAATTAAAATTATTATTATTATTATTTTAATTTTCTACTTCATCCTGTTATTGATTTTATGCATTTATATGCATTGTAAATTTCTTTTCGAGCTCCACTCGATGTGAAAGATGTAAAATTTCAATTTATTCAGAGTATAATTGCCAGCATTGACTTTTTACTTTTATTGTTGCCTAAAAGTACTCTACATTTTGGTAGAATAGAAGCAGCATCCAACGAAAAAACTTAAGTTTATTAAAAATAATAATGTTAGTTAGTATAAAAAACAGTTCACGTAGTAGTAATAATATTGATGGACTATTAATAGGATATAAGTTATGGTCGATAGAATTCACGAGAATATGCTTAGTTTGATTAGTATAGATATTGTTATCAATGCAGGAGAACGTGAGTTCGAGTGCGTTAAAACACATTATCCTTCTATTTATGGGTTGGTGAGAGATTATAAATAATTCTAAATATTGTGTAAAAAGAACAGATATAATTAAAATTTATAATGAAATTATTAAAAAATTACGAAAATATGAATTTAGTTTTGATATAATTTTAAAAAAATCATTAGCAATGTAAAAGAATTGAATGATACATAAGTACATTAAATTTCCAAAAATATGAAGTATTAATAGGATATAAGTCTATAGCTTTTGATTTCTAATTTAGTGATAATAAAATATAGACAGAGAATTTAAGCGAGTTTCTAGTGAAATGCCTAAGTTTAGTGGTAATATTTGATTCTGCATCACAATCCTTACAATTTATATATGCATATACTAATATGATAGCTTCACGTTAGGTTAAATAATTTTTAACTAAATTATAAAATAAAATTTGAAATTTAAAATATACTTTTAAGTTTCTATACTCTTCGTGTATACATAATTTAGTTTTCATATTTTTATTTTTAAAAATTTAATCTTTTTACTTTTTAAATTTAAAATTCACTTCCAATTATGAGCACCATTAAAATTTTCTTTTAAATTTGTTAGAGTGACAATTTGAAATTTTTTAAAAAATATTCACATGATAACCATATAACAAAAAAAAATGAAGACATTGCAATGGATATGAATTTAATAAATAATTTTAATGGTGTTAACAACTCTTAAAAATTACATGGTCATTTTAATAAAAATAAAGATTAAATATCAAATGTGAGCATAGTAGAAAAATCAAAACTGTAATTTTACCATTATCTTATAATAACTAAAAAGAGGAAAAATCATCATTAGCTAGTCTAAATAATTAACATTCTTAATAATTTTGGTAGCTAATGTGGATTTTTAAAAGTTTTATTTCAACTCATCATGCCAATTTTTTTGTTAGAATAATATTTTTAAAAAAGTTCATGTCAAGAAAATTGTCGAGTAATCAACAAAGATTAAGTATTTAGACTAAACATTATAGAAAAATAGAGACCAAATTATTCAGAGATTTAAGTGTAAAGATTAAATCTTAATTTTAGGCATAGTAGAGGGACCAAAAGTGATATTTGACCAATTTTCTATCAAATGCAAAAAAATAAAAAATAAAAAATAGAAAGACTGAACATGTGTCAAGTAGAGGGACCAAATGTGATATTTGACCAATTTTATATAAATTGCAAAAACAAAAAGAAAAATATTGAACATGTGTCGAGTAGGAAGATAAAGATTAAATCTTAATTTTAGGCCTAGGGACAAAAAGTGATATTTGACCATTTTCTATTAAATGTAAAAAAATAGCATGTATCAAGTAGGGGAGCAAAAGTGATATTTAACTAATTTTCGATACAATACAAAAAAAAAAAAACAACTACAACAACAAGAAGAAGAAGAAGAAGAAGAAAAATACCGAACACGTGTAAGTGCCACAGGGCTAGAACTTTAGTTTGAAAAATTGGGCAACATTAGGTGATTACCTTGCTTCAAATCTGCCTAAGTCAATCTAAAACTCAAAGAGTGAGAATTCTTCCGGAAATTCTCTAAAGCACCGAGAAATATAGCGGAAGCAACTTAAAATGAGAGAACTGAAATAGGAAAGTGATGCACACAAGATGTTTGAGTAAATACTCTCAATATATTCTTTAACTTTGAAAACATGAAGTATAATGGAATGATACAAATGAAGGGGAAGGCCTCTATTTATAGTTGAGCTCCCTCCAAACCGACGGTACAGATTAAGTTACATCAACAGTTGAGATTAGAACCTATCTACAATTGAGAGTTATAAGGGATTTAAACTTCATACAATCTTATCCTTTTAGGATTTACAGTTTTTACCCTAGTAACTCTAGTTTTATTAGAGTGTTTCACTAGGCCACCAAGGCTTCAAGTAGATGGGCTTTTCTATGGGTTTTACGAGTCAGGCCAGTTCAAGGAGGTCAAATGAGCCCCATTTAATAAGTTGACCTCTATAGGACGTTCTATACACAATGGTCATGGGCTTTGATCCGCAGCCCGTGACATTCTCTTCTACCTATTCTTGCAACGCCTTCGTTGCGTCCTGAGAATGACACTAGTTGGACTCGTCTTAGAACTGCCTCAATGTTTCGGCTAATTCTCGATCATTCTCTCTAGTGGGTAGTTTTGTCCTGCCTTGGCTTAAGTCACTGTCATCGCTTAACTCGACATGTTTCTCTCTTTTATACATCTCGATTGCAAGAGTCCACTTCTTTTACTTGCCCACATCGTGACTTGCCTTGATTGGAATCCCCTTGATCCACACAATTAGACTTCGACACACTCACCTTGAACTTCGGGTTAACCTTGAGTCTCGTTGTTAACTGTGGTTTGTAAGCCCCTTGGCTTACCCGCTTCAGAACTCTGAAATGGCCATTGTGTCCTTAACAAGCCAACAAGTCAGAATGAAAAACGCTACCAAAGTGTTTGAGATGTACCTCACTCATTACATTTACTTATCTTTGTTACCCAGTTTGCATAGCCATTTTCCCCCCAAAGTTTGATGCACAACCCACTTCTCTCTTAGGCGATAACCCCACTGATAACTCAACAGGCTTTATGTTAGTTTGTCACCCCTCTAACATTTCCAAAGGGGTCTTCGTAACACTACTCTAATATACCAAGTCAATATGTTTTCTCTCATGAACATCCTCGACTAATTGGATTGCCAACAGTACCTTCATTTCGCACTCATGTATTGTCTCACTGGCACAACAAATTGTTGTTGTCGAGTATCCAAGATGCATACACAATCGGCAAAAGGAACCAAAATAACATTAATCTTGTCAACGAAGTTTAAGCCAAGAACAAAGTCATAATTGTCCAAGTGAACTACCTCAAAGTCTTCCTTGCCTTTTCATTGACCAATTTGTAGCTCAACTCCTAGTGCTACATTTATAGTTAAGACCTCTTTAGAATTAAAAATCTTGATCTTCTTAGTTGATTCATGAACTGTGACATTAGGTTTACACATGACGTTTTCTGATATGAACAGGTTTGATGCCCCCGTATCAATAAGAGCAATCTTCCTCTGATCTGCGATGTTGATGTCCACATACATCAACCTTTTCTGCTTGCTATCCCTCTTCGTTTTAGTATCATTGACCTAAGCTTCAATACCTTACTCTTCCTTTGATCTACGATGTTGATGTCCTCGTATAATTGACCCAAGCTTCAGTACCTTACTGTCAATAGGTTCCACTTCTTCTTTATTAGTAGTAGATATCCTGGATCACTCTGGATAGTCTTGCATCTTATGCGGACTACAACACAAGAAGCACTCAATTAGCTTATTCTCATTATCTTTCATTCTCTTGGCATCGACAAAATGCACAATCGAACCAAGTCTCACCGATTCTCTATCTTGCTCATCATCTCCTTAGATAGCAGATAGCACGGATCATTTCAAATAGTCTCTCACAATATATGGACCTTCGCAAAAAAAAAAAAAACATCATTGGCCTCTTTGGTATTTTTTTGGGCTTCCACTTCTCATTTGTTGGTTTCCCGTTACCACCGTTTTCATTGCTATTATCGACCGGTCCTTCTTCATCTCCGCCACCATTGCCCTTTTTTATAGGCTTGAAAGACTCAAACTTGTTTCTCTTTGGAATAATATCAAATAAGGACTCCACTATGGTCATAACTTTGGAAAGTTCCTAGACCCCTCGATGTTGCAAATCTTGCTTTGCCTACGGCTTTAACTCATCTATGAAGGAGAAAAATACATCATTCTCACCTAAATCGAAAATTTGGAGCATGAGTTCACTAAACTCACGCACATATTCCCTCACTTTGGGCTATTGCATAAGCTGGTGCAACTTAACCCGAGCCTCATCCTTATCACACTTTGGGTAAAATTCTACCTTGAATTCTCTGTGGAATTCCTCCCAAGTCCCAATAGTAGTACCATCTCGCCTGTAACACCCTTCACCCGTATTCAACACCGGAATAGGGTTACGGAGCATTACTAGACTTACAATACATATAAACGTACCTTTATCATACATTCAATCATTTCATTCAAATTCAATCAATTTATCACTTATACGAGCCTACAATTCCCTAAACATGCTTTGGGAGTGATTTGGGACTAAACCGGTAACTCAAGAAACTTCCATAGAACTTGGAAATTTTTTCTCAAAACAGGGGACACACGCCCGTGTGGCCAGGACGTGTGTCTCACACGGCCATAAGACACGCCCGTGTCACAAGCCGTATGGACATTCGAAATGGGAGCATATAGCCGTATCCCAGCCCGTGTCCGACCCCGTGTAACTCTCTGACTTGGGTTACACAACCAACACACACGCCCGTGCGGCTAGCCCGTGTGCCCTAAAAATGGCCATACATGCCGGTGTACCAAGCCGTGTGCTAGGCCGTGCCAATCCTGTAGGGTATACTGACTTCTGCCACAAGGCTAAGTCATACGCCCGTGTGTAAGGCCGTGTGGAGGATACTGACTTGGTTACAATTTCAACACCAAAGGACACACGGTTGTGTAACATAACCATATGTCGTATGTAGGACCAAATTTATGCCCAGGCCCAAAGCTCACAAACCCAAACCCAAATACACTACACAGCCCAACTAATTTATGCCATGATCCAATACAAGAAACTATCCACTACCTCCATCACCCCCACGCCCTACTAAATCACCCCACTAACTCCATCACCTCACTAAATCACCCCACTAACTCCATCACCCAATTAAACCATCTCACTAACTCCATTACCCCACTTGCCACTAACTCCATCACCCCACTTGCCTACAAAAAGAAAGGGCAATCAATTGTAAAAGTTGGCTATAAAAGCCATTCAAAACCATTGTAAAAGGGGGCTGGTTCTTTTTTGGAGATTAATCAAATATCAAAGCAAAAGAGGTTTCTTTGTCTATTCTCGTTTTAAGTTCTTTGTTTGTTTATTGTTTTCCTTTTAATTTTATTTTGTTTTCTTATACGAAAGTAAAAATAAAAGGAAGAAGCTTACCCACTTTAGAATTACCGAAAAAGGTTTTTTTGAGGTCCGGCTGTCGTGTACGGTGGCGCCAATGGCGGCCCGTGGGGGTCCGGTGACCGGAGCGAGGCCGGACCGATGGCCGGATTTAGAAGAGAGAGGGAGAGTGTTATTTTTAATATTGTTATTATTATATATTATTATTATTATTATTATATTTATTTTATTATGTTACTATTATTTTATATATATTTATTATCATTATTAATTTTTTATTAGAAACATATTGTTATTTTTATTATTTTTATATTATTATTATTATTTTTATTAATATATTATTATTATTGTCTTCTATTTTGTTGTTGTTATTATTATTTTAATCGTTATTACTATGTTTATGGTTATTGTAGCATTATTCTATTATTACTATTATTATAGTTAATTAATTCTATATTTTCATTACCCTATATATTTTCTTTTTATATTTGTTTTATCCTCCATATGTATATATATTATTGTTTTCATATTATTATTTTTTTGTATAGATCTTTCTTTATCTATGTATATATATATTATATTTTCATATATACAATTTATTTCTTTTGAAGATCCTGTTTAAAATTATACTGCTTATTTTGACTATTTTCTTATTATTAATATGTGTATTGTAGGAATCATTTTTCCTATTTTCTTCATTTTATATATTTATATAATTGTTTTATTTCTTTTGTTTGCACCATTATTAACATGTTACCACTACCATTTTATTATTTGTCATTAAATCTTTTTTTTGCCACTATGTTTTATTGTTAATATGCATCGTCAGCTTATTATGGTAATGTTATTTGCATGTGACATACCATTATTTTTGTTTTTTTAAATTTTAATTGCCCAAATTCATTTATTCACAGATTTATTCTCAATTGTTTTTAAAATAATGGCAATGTTCGGTATTTAAAGAATTCAAAGGATCGTGCCCTAACGTACTGGGTTTCGCTTTCTTTGTTTGTTTTGAATATCAGAACATCCCTTTACTGGTTCACTCTCAAAATTTTTCAAAATAAAGGCAATGTTCGGTATTTAAAGAATTCGAAGAATCGTGCCCTAACGTACTGGGCTTCGCTTTCTTTGTTTGTTTTGAATATTCGAATATCCTCTTAAGGCTAAAATGCACTTTTGAAAGGCAAGCTCACAATTGAGGGTAAAAAATGTTGTGTCCTAACGTACTGGATGTAATGTTTTACCTTGAGGTGAGATGGTCTTTAATACACATTTGACTTACCTAAATGTTTTAAAAGCCAATAAAAGGAGGATCGCATTTTGAACTCTGTCCAAATCTTTAATTCTCGACATTAAGACACTAAATAATCAATCAAGTATTGGGCGTGTCGAGGGTGCTAATCCTTCCTCGTACGTAACTGACTCCCAAACCAGTTTTCTATTTTCGTAGACCAAAATCGTCGTTTTGAAAAATTTATTTATTTATTAAAAACGACCGTGTTTTGAGGTGATCCAATCACACCCTATTAAAAACGATTGGTGGCGACTCCATTTTCGTTTTAAAGTCGATCTCCGTTTTTCAAAATAAAAATGGTTTCGGCATCGCACACGGCTAAGACACATGCCCATGTCTCTGCCCGTGTGGACAAAAATAAGCTATTTACAAAGTCATTTTGCCACCCATTTTGCACATCTTAATCAAGCTCAAATTTGCTACATTTTATAACCCAATAGGCACCAAATCCATAACCTTTCATACACATATTAAACCAATTCAACTAAAATCATTTCTAAATTCAATATTCAAATGATAAAACCAATCGAACATGGTATTCAAATACCTAAATTATAATCAAGCATTTTCTATTCATATGCCTATCACATATCAAAACAACTTTTGCATATTTCTATTCCGTTTACTACTTGCCAAAACATACCATATTGAATACTTATATGCAACCAAAACATTGTACTAAGTTAAGCCAAATCACATGCTTTATCTTATACCATAACATGTACCAAAATCACTAGCTCAAGTAACCATAACTATCATCTTTATATACATGCCATATTTACATATATCCATGAGTTCAAAAGTACTAATCGGTAACTGGATAGTGTGATGCGTATCTCCTACTTTATCAGAATTGAGTGAGCTATCGAACCTCTATAAAACATGAAAAAGAAACAGAGTAAGCTTTATAACTTAGTAAGCCCATATAATTTAGAATTAAACTTACCATTTATACATAATCAAGACAATAAATAAGGTATGCTCAATTCAATTTCTAAATGCCTAAACACAAACATTCATCAACAAGTTAGTCACATAAGTACATGTAATCATCCATTATCTCAATTTAATACTCAGTGCATTATATCATATCAAATTCATATATCACATACATCATTTGTAACAATTCACTCTCAATCGTATAAACAATAATTCATTCGATAATAGTAACTCATCTGTATAAACACATAGTTTTTTCACATAACTAATAACAGAATTTATATCCGTTGAACATATTAGAATATCGATAGATATATAGGTGATACACACTAAGTGTATTAATTGGTAATCGGTTAACTCATCATCATATTCACTCTTTCGAGCTATAATCGGTAAACTCCTTCTGAGCTGATGAACAGTAAGCTCTATCGAGCTGGAAACAGTAAACTCTGACAAGCTGTGAACAGTAAACTCTTATGAGCTGATATATCAGTAAGCTCATACGAGTTGCGGTGAGTCTGCAACACATGTAGGATCTCGACCTAAACGGTAACCCTAGTGGCATGTCACTCGTATCCTACGAATTCTTACGGTTCAAACGGGGCTCAGTAACTATCAAACTATATCAATAGGGTATTCAAATTTTAAGTAGATCATTTACTTAATTACATACATTCATTTCAAATAATTACAAGTATTTAAAAGTTCGATTTTAATTATACGAATTTACCTCGAGTTGCTCGGGTGGAAATTATCGACTATTCGTTCATTTTTTTCCCCTATCTAATCCCGATCTCGGCTTATCTTGATCTATATTTTATCAAATTTAGCACATTCAACATTCGGTATATTCAATTTTGCCTATAATTTACAATTTAGAAAATTTATACATTTACCCCTAATGTTTCACATTTTCACAATTTAGTCATTATCACATAAAATTGCAAATTCATACAATTTAGTACAAACTCATGCTTAGCCGAATTTAATACATGTTACTAGCAGCCCATATTTTCAATT
This sequence comes from Gossypium arboreum, assembly GCF_025698485.1. Taxonomy (NCBI): domain Eukaryota; kingdom Viridiplantae; phylum Streptophyta; class Magnoliopsida; order Malvales; family Malvaceae; genus Gossypium; species Gossypium arboreum. The sequence goes on along the minus strand of NC_069070.1, from coordinate 105,132,442 downwards.
TATTCACACTTGTAACCACCACATTTCACATTTTATCAATTTAATCCCCTTTTGACATTTTTGTCAAAAATCACTTTACAAAAACTATTAATCTAACATTAAACCTTCCAAATCCACCATGATTCATCAAATTACTCAAGCATCTAACAATAGCAACATGATAAATCTTTAACAATTTTGAAATCTAGGGTACGGGCTAGCTAGAATACGAAGCAATGATCTCAAAAACATAGAAATCATTAAAAACGGATAAAAAATCGTGCCAAATTTGGCTTTCCTTCTTGCCAAATTTGGCTAATGAAGATGATGATAATATAAAATGGATTTTTTTATTTATTATATCATTTATTAACTATTTTACCATTTTAACGTTAAAATTAATACAAAATTTCATTTATGCCAAACCATTAACATCCACTTACCAACTCATGGTATATCTACCATTTAAGGACCTAAACTTCAATATTCTATAGCTATTTGGCATCATTAGCTAATAGAACAACACTTTTGCAATTTACGCGATTTAGTCATTTTTACCGAATTAAGTATTTAAATGGTAAAATTTCTTTACGCAACTTTCACATAATTAATCTATCATGCTATAGGCCTTATTAAGATAATAAAATAGATATTTTGACTTCGAATTTGTGGTCCCAAAACTATTGTTCTGATTTAACCCAAAAACGGGTTGTTACATCGCCTCTCATCTATGGACATACGACGCCACCATAATAAAGCAACATCAGTAAAATACATGGCAACAATATTTACCTTAATAGCATCGTCCATGATGCCTTTAGCACGAAAGTATTACTCCATTCCCCACAAGAAGTTTTCACATCCTTTGTGAACCTCGTCCCATTGAACTATTTCGACTTCGGGACATCTACTTTAGGCATAGGTGCCGCAACTAACACTCTATTTCCCAAAGTAGCTTTGCAGATATTGAGCTCCCCTTTGAGCACCTCAATATGTTCCTTCAAAGTTGACGCCATAGCCTTGGGAGCATCCTCTTTCTCAATCAACTCACCCACAGTGATATTGAGGACCTCTTGCATCACATCCATATTTTCGTTGAGGACCTCAACCATTTAGTCCTTGAGCTAATCATTCCTCAATTCCAACTATGTGGTACGCCTATCAACTTCCTCGAGGGTCTCTTTCACATCACCTATGAGACCCTCAAGTTTGGCCACCCTGCCATTTAAAGTTGACAGCATATCTCTTGACCGACTTGCTTTCCTGGCCCTCCCACATGTCTCCATTGCCTCAACTTGCTCGTCTACTTCTTTCGATATCTCGACTGGCACCTTCGAAACCTTAACTCTGATACTAATTGTCATGGGGCTAGAATTTTAGTCTGGCAAACCATGCGACCTTAGGCTATTACTTTGTTTCAAATTTGCCTAAGTTAACCTAAAACTCAGAGTGAGAATTCTTCCGGAAATACTTTAAGGCACCAAGGAATATAGCGGAAGCAATTTTAAATGAAAGAGCAAAGAGAAAACTGAAAAGCCATAGGAAAGTGATGCACACAAGATGTTTGAGTACATGTTCTTAATATATTATTTAACTTAAAAAGAACGAAGTACAATAGGATGATCCAAATCAAGGGGGGCCTCTATTTATAGTTGAGCTCCCCCAAAACTAACTTAAGTTACATCGACGATCGAGATTAGAATCTATCTATAATTAAGAGTCCTAGGGAATTAAAATTCTATACAATCTTATCCCTTTAGAATTTACACTATTTGCGCTGGTATCTCTAGTTTTACTGAAATGCTTCACTGGACTACTAATGTTTCAAGTATATGGACCTCTCTATGGGTTTCATGAGTCAGATCAGTTCAAGCGGGTCAGATGAACTCTATTTAATAAATCTAAAAACACCATTAACAATGTACTAAATATTTTTCCAAACTCAAATTATACTAGTCTAATATATGTACGGTGCAATTACCTATCAAAACTCTTAAAAAAGTAAAATAAATTATTACCATCAAAGCAAAACAAAGCCAAGCCATAGTAATTCACTATGAAATTGATCCCGATAAACTAACCTCAATTTTAGCAGCAATCCCAATCTCCATACGTCTCATGCAAGTGAAAATTTTAATAAGAAACAATTTCTACGAAAAATTAAAAAACAAAAAATACAAATATTTACCCTTTAATTGATGAATGATAAGGAACAAAAATTGAAAAAGAGAAGCGAAAAGTAATAAAAAAAGTTTTAGATGAAACTGGGAAGTCAAAAAAGGGGAAAAGATTTAATAAAAGGTGTTAATGTTTTACATAAAAACATATAGTTAAAGAAATCAATCAAACAATTCATTACAAACAAATACAGCATATATAACTATTTTCTTTCTTTGAAAATAACAAATCTTTTGAGTCGATTATGCCTTCTTCCAAAAGCATTTTTTTCAATTTCAGCCAATAAATAACTTGGAAAGCCGTACAGCTGATAATTGGATTTTTAAAAAACTTTTCAGAAATTTTTCACATAAATTAACTAAATTATATTGAGTGTAGTTTACCCAATCTTCCAGCTAACATTGATAGAAAAGCAGTGAATTCAATCATCTTCAGCCTTAAATTCTCATTCCAAGAGGGGTATAATAGAACAAGCACTACTGCAATTTTATCATTAACAATCAAGATTACAAAAAAGACATCCAATTCAAATGCATCTCTGATGGATAATGAGGAGAAACCAATTTATTTATAACAAGTCCACCCTATCAGCCTCTACAACCTCAGCTCTACTAAAATTCACTCTTGGCTAAAAATACTAGCCACCATTACAGCAGTGAACAATGTTCAAAAACAGCATAGAGGTGCAAAATTAAAAGTTTAAGCGTCATTAAGAGCAAGGACTCCAGGAAGTTGTTTGCCCTCAAGAAGCTCCAAGCTGGCACCACCACCAGTAGAGATGTGGCTCATCTTGTCAGCAAGCCCAGCTTTTTCCACAGCTGCAACAGAGTCACCTCCTCCAATAATTGTTGTCACTCCCTTCCCACTGAGTTCCGCAAGCTTCTTGGCAACCGCCTGCATGGTAACAAGTATTAAAATCCATTTTTAAGTATGACCAAATTAAAAGACCTGATACCACATCATGACCACCTAATTCATGAAGGCAGTAAATCACACACTTCACCATACCTCAGTGCCGGCAGCAAACTTCTCAAACTCAAACACACCCATTGGTCCATTCCAGATAATGGTCTGGGTAGTGTCCAAAGATTCACTGAAGGTTTTGATGGAGTCAGGTCCAATATCCAAGCCCATCCAACCATCTGGGATCCCTGATGCTGGCACCACCTGCAAAAACATTACAAAATTCAAACGCCATCAAAACAAAATCCGCTCAAGCAGCAATTCTCCATATCCACTTAGAGATTAGGTACATATGTACAATCTGCTTCCGTGCAGGGTATTGCTGTAAGATGTATTGCGATATAGTACACTCAACACACTCATAGGACAAGCATAACCAGCACATACCTTGCTGTTAGCATCAGCAGCAAACTTGTCAGCAACAACCACATCAGAGGGGAGCAAGAGAGAGACTCCTTTTGCCTTGGCCTTCTCAAGGAGTGATGTTGCTAGATCAAGTTTGTCTTCTTCCACAAGTGAAGATCCAACTGCATGTCCTTGGGCCTTGTAGAAGGTATAAATCATTCCTCCACCCAGTATGAGAATATCAACCTTGGCCAAGAGTGATTCAATCACTCCAATCTTGGTTGATACCTTAGAACCACCGACAATTGCAGCAAATGGCTTCTTGGGATTTGCCACAGCTCCAACAAGATAATCGAGTTCCTAAAAAGAAAAAGAACTTTGCATGTCAAAGAAACCCAACAGAGTTCTCCACTATTACATGTTATCTAAATGCTTGAAAAAACGAGCAGACTGGTTAAGTGGTTTCTATCAGACCAATCCGCTGGATCATTAGACGCTTCATTTTCAAACTTAGGATATTCATAATACCTTCTGCATAAGAAAACCAGCAACAGAAGGCTTTAAGTACTTAGCCACTCCCTCTGTGGAAGCATGGGCTCTGTGCGCAGTGCCAAATGCATCATTAACATATAGATCAGCAAGAGAAGCTAGCTTCTTTGCGAATTCAGGATCATTCTTCTCTTCCTCCTTGTAGAACCTCACATTCTCAAGCAGCAATACACCTCCATCCGGTAATGCAGCCACCATTTTCTCAACTTCTTCACCAATACAGTCATTTGCCATTTTAACCTCGACTCCAAGGAGTTCAGATAACCTTGGCACAAGAGGCTTCAAACTGTACTTGGGAGTGACACCCTTTGGGCGTCCCTGAAAAAGCAATTTGAAATATATCATGAAATCTTCAACTAGAGAAAAGGTCGACATATAAAAAGAATTTTCATAGGATTTGCATGTATCCAATTGCTAAAATTAAAAAGATTCAAAATAATCATTATTCTTTTATATTGAAAAACATACACCTACTCATCCCGTACCCCAGATATTCTTTCAGAGCTTAGACTATCATTTAATGGAATAAGGAGAAGAATCATTCTACCTTAACATTCGCCAAAGCAATTATTGTGCAAATAATAAACCAAGCTCAAAACCAGAATCAAGAGAAAACAAAGGTGAACCAATTTACGAGTTAAAAACAGACAGCAACTATGAAAATATCAGCCACAGAACATGCTTGATAGATATATCGAAAATCAATAAATACTATCTCCATGCGGTGATTTTAGAATTTAAAAGAAAATGAGATCGAACATAAAAGATATAAACAAAAAAACCGAGATGATGCTGCCTCCATCCGATTCAGACAGATCTAGCTTAGTCAATCAAAAATAAATCTCAAAACCACAAATATCCAAAAGATCTCAATGAACACCAGATCAAAATATGCAGATAAATCAAAAGGCAAACAGAAACCCAACAACTCGATATGGGATCAAAATAAAATTTTTAATTAAAGAAATCAAATCTAAAGAAAAGGAATAAAAGGAAGGTACCAAATGACTAGAGAGGATGACTTTAGAGCCATGACCCATCAAATACTTGATGGTGGGAACAGCGGCACGGATCCTTGTGTCATCAGTTATGTTGAAGTTATCATCCAATGGAACGTTCAGATCGACTCTAACAAACACTTTCTTTCCCTTCAAATCAGCTTCCTTCAAGTCCCCAACGCTCTTCTTTGTAGCCATGGTAGTAGCACTTCTTCAACAACAACCAAACGTATAAACAACGCTACACCCGAAAAAAGGATTAGAGAACCGATCTGCAAAATCAATAAGAAAATGGGAGTATTCAAAGTGAGAGTACTTACGAAGATGAGAGAGGCGGATATATCTAGACAGTTAAAAGAAACGAAGAATCGAGAAGGTTTTAATACAAGCGAAGCGCACGCAGGTTTTTTTACTGGGTAAACTACATCTATGGTCACTCTATAGTAGTTCTCTTTACTATTTTAGTCACTCCAATTTTTTTTAATTTAGTCACTTAAATAAGATAATTGTGTAATTTAATCACTATCATTAAAATTTCCATTAGCCTTTAACAGATTGCTAACATGACATATTAGCCTATTGAGTGATTAACATGTGATTTTTTTGTTGATATTTGACTCAAGTTGAGGGTCTCTTTATAAAGTTTAAGAAGAAAATATTTTGGACTAATTATAGGAAGGACCCTAGACTTTAGTCAAAAGTTTAATAAAAATGTCATTTGCCACTTAATATGCTAATGTGCCATATCAGTAATCCTTTAAAAGAAAACGGACATTTTAACTATAATAATTAATTCGTATAATTATCTTATTTAGAATAATTAAATTAAGAAAAAATTGAAGTGATCAAAATAGGTTAGACCTTATTTTAGAGTGACCATGGTGTAGTTTCACTTTTTTTTTTTTAAGCCCCATGATTCAAGCAAAGCGGCACATAGATTTTCCTTTTCTATTTTAAGATTAAGGTTTAGGCTCTGAACTTTTCAAACAATCAATTTAGTCCCTATAAAATTGAGAATTTATGTAATTTTGTTATCAATTATCTGTATCAATTACTAGTGTGTTTGTTTCATAGAAAATGACTTATAATTTTTTTCATTTTCTATGTAAATTTCATGAAAAATAGCTAAATTAATAGAAAATGATTTATGGATTAATGGAAATGAGTCATTTTTCATGTAAATTGACTTACTCTTTAGAAAAATATAAATCATTTCTTTCGAAAGAGCTTATTTATGAGTAATTTTATTTTTATATAAAGCTTAACTTCAATAAACCATATTATAATATTAATAACATTTTTATTTAATTTTAAACTATTAAAAATAAATTTTATAAAGTACAATATTATTAAATATATTAAATATATTAAATATGATTTATTATTTTAATAAATTTTTGATATTATAATTTTTAATAATAAATTTTAACAATAATAATTTTAAATTTTAAACAATATTCTTAATATATTGTTCAAAAAATATTTATACCAATATTTTTGTAACACCCTAATACCTGACCCAATCGCCAGGTCCGAGATTCAAGGCGTCACATTCGTTGCCAGAGCAACTACGATCAATTACATTCAATTTATACTATTAAATGATCAGTTTTCAACTCAATCATGAATACAATACAATATACAACAGTTTTTAGGTCTTATGCGAGCTTACGTAAACTCTAGAACTAACTTGAGGTTAAAATATGACCAAATTGTAAGAACTTCAAATTATTCGGTTGACAGCGCGACGTCAAGCAGTTCCTCGTCGTGACACAACATACTGAATAGGTCTCATCGCAGTGACCCAAGCCTAACGTCACGTCATGGCATGGCAACCTAATCTTGTTGGAACATCAGACAGTCGACGTCACGATGTGACATACTAACTTCAAATGATCAAGTTTTGATACCTATTTACATTCACGTATAAAACTTCAAATTCATTTTTCATACGATTTAAAAACTCAAAACACATATCCAATGGATTTTATCATAGTTAATATACCATTCATACATATAGAGTTCAAAAATACATGTTGATATATCACATTTGTACCATTCTTAGCATTTACCAAATCCACCTATTCATTCATATGTATAGATAACCAAAATGGCTATAATTGAGCTTCTCTCATTATATACCAATTCTTACCATAAGAATTCAAGCTATTGATCATGTCAAGTTACCATTTAAAAATTAAATGTTTACATTTAAACCAAAACCGGCTCTATCTAGGTACATGCCATATAACGAACCCAAAAGAGACTTTACAAACATTGATGAGTTGGGAATCTCAGATTAGATGCTGGATTCAATGCTCGGGACTTCGAGATGTACCTAAACTTACGCACAAGAAAACAAACCGTACGCTAAGTGATAAAACTCAGTTGTATGTTCATGATTCAAGTCAAAATAACATAAGTTTCAATCAATTGTATACATTCAACTTTATATCCTAATAACAATCAATTCATATACAATTCATGTTCATTCTCAATCACATTTCAACATGTATCTATATATGCCACAATTTGCACCAATTCTATCAAATGGATCAACTATACATTACTTAAATTATCAATCTAAGTATCCATATCGTTCCAATACTATTAATGTCAATAATATTTTCATTTCTACTAAATTATCAATATTTAATTATATCATTTTTCATTTTTGAATCGAATCATTTCACTTTTTATCTTACCATATTGGCCCTTAGGCTTGTTAACCGATTCGCATGATCTTTCACATGCTATCAATCAATATCATTTATAAATACTTGTAATTTAACTTTATAAGATTTAATCATTTTCCAAATATTAATCAACCAAATTCACCATTTATATTCCTCATTAATATGACTTAGACTCGAACGGATACATGTATCCCAACCAACACTCCAATTTGGCACCTAGTGCCTCATCGGAATGTCCGAAGTAAATAAATTGCATCCAGCGCCCATCCGTATAACCGAAATAAAAATTGCATCCAGCGCTAATCAATATAAACAAAATAAAACTTGTGCCCTACATTCATTGAAACTTCTGAAGGAAAATGTGTCTAGCGCTCATCGACATGTAGCCAAAGTAACCCGTACCCAATCGATCCTATGGCATGCCAACTCTATTTAACTCTGCCCGAACAATTAATAGAGTAACCAATTATCCAATTCATCATATAACTCAATTTACATTTCATCATTTCATTACATAACATAGTATGATTCAACCTAATTCAAAGCCAATTTCATATTTTTTATCAAGTTACACTATTTTCAATTCTATTCAATTTAGTCCTCTATTTTGATAACCAATCTCAATAATAACAATTCAATTCAAATAATCATTTTCAAATCACGTCAGTATCATACTATGCAAAACAATATAATTATCAAATAATTATAATAATTTGGATCATAAAAATACAAACCGAAGACTCGAGTTATTTGTCGTTGACTTTCGCCTTTCCTTTCTTTTTCGATAACCCTGTAGTCATCTTTAGCTACAAATAATAATCCAACAATAAACAACATCTCATTCCAGATCAATTCACATTCAATTACGAAGTCACACATATTTTGCAATTTATTCAATTTAGTCCATAAAACCTAGACGAGCATAACTTTCGATCTAAACCTTCGGATTAAAATTCGATTTCACATATATTCATTGGGAACCTTCTATTTTCTATTCCTACTGAAACTTAATAACAATTTTACATTTTATTCAATTTGGTCCCAAATGTACTAAACTAACATCTAAGCTTTACAATTTAGTCCTTTTCTTAAACTAAGCTTAATTTCTATCAATTCCACACCTAAATATTCAAGAAATTAACAATGAAAATTTTCTATAGCTTTAATAGTTTCACAAATTGGTACATGAACTAGCTAAATCAAGCTCTCATGAACTCAAATCTATAAAAATTTCAAGAAAATGACCTAAATGAGCTTAACAAATTATGGTCGAATATTTCAACCTTGGGAGATTTTCTTTAGCTCAATAATGGCGGTCGGTTTAGGTGAAGAAGAAAGGTGATTTTCTTTTCTAACTAAGATTTAACTTAACTTAACTTAACTAATTACATTTAACGATTACTAATCATACTTAGTAACTTAACATCACCGTCCACTAAGTCTTATTTGAACATGATTTAATTGCTATTTTGGACCTTTAGTTAATTGCAATTTAAGTTCCCAAGCCATTTACTAATTAAAAATCCATAGTGATTGGACTTTTACAATTTAGTCAATAAGCCTTAATTAAGCATAATTTAGGCTAAATCACTTAGCCAATTTTCAATTCAACAATATATTAACTCTGTAAACATTCCTATTTAACATTTATGAACTTGATTTATAGAAACGGGGTTCTAAAACTATATTTTTCGATACCATTAGAAATTGGGGAATAACAATTTTAATAATAAATATATATTGTTAGGGTTGTGTGATCTAAATCCCGTTTGATCTGGCCTGAAAAGTTTGAGGTGCAACTCACTTGTTAAAGAAATAAAATAGAGAAGCAAAATTGGGGATCTATGGGGGCAAAGGTCCGAGCCTTGCCGCACAAGTTGAATCTATATAGGACTATACTTCTTCTATTAGACATTGATTGAAAAAAAATCGTTTAACCCTTAAAAACTGTGCATAGTCTAAAACCTCTTGTATTTTTGTTTTTCAACATTAGTGAATTTCTCCTCTTCTACCTGTAGTTTTTCTCGATAAAGATTTTTCACGTAAAATCTACATGTTCTTATTATTTTTTTTATTACTTTGCGATTATTCCTACTACCATTATCAACGTATAGTATAACATATATTGCAATTTATAAATAATTACACTTCCAAAGAAAACTCCCCTAAGGCTGAGAGAGTTACATGAACAACATCTACATCTAATTGATTAAAATTGACTTGTGATGGATCTTCCATAGGAAACTGAGCAAGGCAAGAGCTAGAAGTCTCATTGGAAATGACAGGAATGAATCATTGGTTCATTTCAACACATACCTCATGTAATAAGTGTATAGGTTGAATTCCGGGCACTTAGAGATACACTTCAACTCGCAAATAACATTAATGCTCATAAGCTAGAAAATGAACTTAATATCATTGTTGTTACCAATTTGGTTCACAATAACAACATCCCTAACCAAAAGAAAATTGTTCTTGTTTGTGATTGCAAGACACTCTTAATTGATCTTAATTAAAAAGTAATCAATCACAAGTCAAAAGAGGAAAATAAGTTAATAAAATTTTGGTTTAGGTTCTTAGAAATTTTTGATAGTTTATTAGAAATTTTAGTATTGAGATAACAAACCAAAATTTTATTACATACTAGCCAATTTTGTTAAACATATAATAAAAACATTTATTCATATGGTGATTTCTTATTCATACGAATAAATTTAAAATATAGAAATTAAACTAAATAAAGAAAATTAATTTGAGAAGAACCCAAGATTTTTAACTATTTTTTTATTTTATTAAAAATTTGATATGTTAAAACATTGTAGGCTAAGTTTTATAAAATGGTTAGAAATTTTACTAAGATTAAATTGGTTAAAAGCTTATGGCGAATTTACGGCATAACCCCGCTGTATTTGGGGCAGAGGCTATGAGCAGGACCATGTATGGATGCTTCGCGAATCACTTTCCGACCAAAAAAAGACTGATTCTCGATGATAGCGATTGAATGTGGGATATTCTAATTCCAAAAATAGATTCCGTTTTGAGTCAACTCAATTATAAACGGACTTGCATTTACATTAATGCATGTATTTTTTTTTCCTCTTAAAAATGGGTTTCAAATCTTATCATCTGATTATTAAATTTTATAATTCATATATTTACGTCACATTCTTATATTTTTATATATTATGATTATGATTATGTTATATAAATTGTATATGATAGAGAAACGGACAAAGAACAATATAGAAGTGCCCTTACCCACATCGATTACATAGAAAAGTTTTTCCAGCTTTATAATAACATGTTCGGGATTTCTCTTGTAACCATCTACGAGACGAAGTGAATGGGTCATGACCATAGCTTCAGACCCAGGGAGACCCCGGGCCCCTATCTGCAGAGATGCAGGCTCGGAAAAGAGTATTAATCTTTGAGTGGAGGTGGTCTGTCGCAAAAACATAAGTGTGGAGCCTGATGGCCTCTTCGCCAAAGCAAGTTAGCTCTCGTAGCTTTTTTTTTTTTTTTTTGTTAACCAGATGATAGAAACAATTCATCCCAGCTTTAATCCCTATCCTGTGTTTATGTTTTTGGATTTTCTAAAAGCTAGGTAAAGTAAACCTTGGAAACTCTTGATTTTCCAAATCCCAGACTTGTTATTTTATTTGCTATGAAAATTAACTCTACACTCTCTCAACATTAGGCAAAAGCATTGATAGCCATTTTGGCTAAATATGGTCAGACATTGTAGGGTACAAATTAAATGAAAATGAGGGTATTGATATCTTTAACTCAAAATAAGAGTTTTAAGCAATGTTGAAATTTGAACTTGGGCGCTTTGAGAAGACAAAGAGAATGCCAATTAGCTCTAAAAAGTACACTTGGGTCATGTTTTATATTATTAGGTGTTATAAGTTGAACCCACATTAATTGGCTTTCCAAGTCTTTTCATAAAATAATAATGCAAAAATCTTTATATTTAAATAATACCCACAACTTGAAATGAATGGATGCTTTGGTGGAAAATGATATATGCCTACAATGATGGCCACAAACACAGATTTCAGGGGTGGGCTTCCCATGATCTCTGCAGGACATATTACGTGACCAGAACAAAAAGTTGATGCGTACAAGTGGTAAAGGCCTCTCATTTTTATGTGGCTTTCGTTATTGTTGACAGATTTCTGATCAGATTTTGGCCTTTCTATCTCTTTCTACAGTTGAAATAATAACTTCCGTGTCAGGAACGTTAAGAGTCAATTTGCACTTGATGATATCAAACTTACGCAAGGTCTTTTATGTTGCCTTTTGCTCTTCGATTTCACTACTTTTGTTTGGTGTTCTTTTATCTTCTAATTGTAAAAAAAAAAAAATACCACCAAAACTAGTGCCATGGAACCAAAGTACTGCTAAGCTTAAACCTGATAAAGGCATAGCAAAATCTCTTGATGGAATAATTTCTACACCCACAGGAGATCAGTTAAGTTAAACCACTGTTCATTTGTATTCATATGCTTAGAGCAATTTTTCATGCTTACAATAGTAAATATCTGGTTCTGGTAACAATTTCAGAATAAATCTCTACTTGATCGAAAGTTTGGGGTTAATTTACACCAACAGCTCAAACTAGAAGTAATAAGAAGGCATCATATCCCTGTCTTCTTCAAGTTTCACAGTTTGGCACTACAATGATATCAAATTCAAATTGTGAGTTTGCAAGAATTTGTGAGATGGAATTCTCATTAGCTTCATAGAGTTCAACAAGCAGAAGCACGAATCATGCTTTTATGTGGTTTTGACTTTGTAATACAAAGAATATCAAATGAAATGTAAACGGAAGAAAAAAAGGGGCATATTACAATACTTGCAGAAGAGAACCATACAGGACGGCTATATAATATCATAGTGCAAGAAAAGGTTTGGATAAAAATAAAGCAATTTATTTGAGCAACACTCTTCTGACAACCATTTAGGAAGGAGCAAGAAAGGAAGAGGCAGAAAAGGGCTCTTCTAGTGATTTAATGTTGCACATTTACAAAAAGATCTCTTTCATTATAAAGCATTTCATTTGTGAATAAATCACTAAACAGTGAGGATGTGGAAAATTTGATTCGATCTTACACAGCAACCGGAACAGCCTCATCCAGGGCAATCACACCTGGAAGCTCCTTCCCTTCCAACAATTCTAAACTGGCACCACCACCAGTTGATATGTGGCTCATGACATCAGCAACTCCAACCTTTTCTACAGCAGCAACAGAGTCTCCACCTCCAATGATTGTTGTCACTCCCTTGCCACTAAGTTCAGCTAGCTTCTTTGCAATAGCCTACAAGCAGAAAGCAATCTTAATTCCCATTCACTTACACAAAAATTAAAAATAAAAGCAGTCATCTTGAAACCTTATAAGCATACATCCTAACTTATTATTAGCTAAAGGTAGGCAACTTATAAGCATACATCCTACCTTATTACTTCTATTAGGGAATGAATTTTAATAATTTATAGAAGTAATTGGAGGAAGGCTTGCTTCAGCTCGTTTGGACTGGAAAGCAAGTGGTTATGAACTTAAAAGTATATCCAACTAGTAGAAAAGGGATACCTTTAATTCTACGTATGCAGGAATATCATCAAGAGCTAAAGTGCATAGTTAAGAAATTCAAGCATACCTCAGTTCCAACTGCAAATTTCTCAAATTCAAACACTCCCATTGGTCCATTCCAGATGATGGTTTGGGTAGTATCCAAAGCTTCATTGAATGTCTTGACAGAATCAGGTCCAATATCCAATCCCATCCAGCCATCAGGGATAGCAGATGCTGGCACAATCTGCAAGTAGCAAAATTTGTTTTTATCCTTGCTAAGACAAGAGAATAAAGGTTAAAAAGAACAGTTTATTTCCACTTATAGCTCCGGTCACTGTGATTACTAGCGCTTTCTTTTGCATAGATTGCTCTGCAAACTTCGAAGGGGGGTAGAAAGTAGAAACAAACCTTGCTGTTTGCATCAGGGGCAAACTTGTCGGCGATGACCACATCAGTGGGTAACAAAAGAGACACTCCTTTTGCCTTGGCCTTTGCAAGAAGTGATGTTGCAAGTTCAAGCTTATCCTCCTCTACCAGGGATGAACCGACTGATAGGCCTTGTGCCTTGTAAAATGTGAAAATCATACCACCACCAAGAAGGAGAATGTCACATTTCTCAAGGAGTGATTCAATGACGCCAATCTTGGAAGAGACCTTTGAACCACCCACAATGGCAGCAAAAGGCCTTTTGGGGCTTGAAACAGCACCAACAAGGTAGTCTAGTTCCTGTAACAAGATAGGAATAGCAAATGAATATAAGGGGAACCTAAAACGTTAAAATGTAACAACAATAATAATACATAAACAAAAAAAAAAAAAAAAACCATAGTAGTTTAAATGTAATGTCAGAGTTAAACAATGATAACTTCACTTGAAAACATGTCTATTTGAACACAGATATTGAAAACAAACCAAGTTTCTTCAAGAACTTAGAATGCCATATCCTACCTTCTGTAAAAGGAAACCAGCAACTGATGGCTTCAAGAATTTTGTAACACCCTCTGTTGATGCATGTGCTCGATGTGCAGTCCCAAATGCATCATTGACAAAGAGATCAGCTAACGAAGCAAGCTTCTTTGCAAATTCAGGTTCATTCTTTTCCTCTTCCTTGTAAAATCTAACATTTTCAAGAAGAAGAACACCACCTTCAGGAAGTGCAGCAACTAACTTTTCTACTTCTGGACCAATGCAGTCATCAGCCTTGACAACCTGCTTAGTTAATGAGTGTTACTGTCATACAATGGATGAACATCTTATAACTGGAAAATTTTCAGCTTTCGTTAATTACCTGAATGCCAAGTAATTCAGAAAGCCTGGGTACAAGAGGAGCCAAGCTGAATTTTGGAGTAACACCCTTTGGCCGCCCCTGAAAATTCAATGAACAATTGCTTCAATTCTTACAGCTCAAGCCCAAATGGTTAAGAACCCACTATTCTATGTAGAAGGCTTAAATGGCTACGTATTTATCTGAAAACTTAAAGTACATCCATTTACAGTATTATGGTATACACACATTATCAAACAACAACTTATCTGCTCATCGACATTTGTACTTGGGACCATTGAACTTGTATTTGGTTAAATCAAACCTAGAAACTTTTATTTCCATTAAACTACATTATTGAGCTTTGACAATTGATTCAATTAAGTCAATTAACCATTAAAGGCCATAAATCTCAAGACACAAGAACTAAGTAGAATCAAGAGAAATGAACTCACCAAGTGGCTAGAGAGAATGACTTTAGCTCCATTCTGAATCAAATGCTTGATGGTGGGAATAGCAGCACGAATCCTGGTGTCATCAGTGATGTTCTGGCTATCATCCAATGGAACATTCAAGTCAGCCCTCACAAACACTTTCTTCCCTTTCAAATCAGCGGCAGTCAAGTCCCCAACACTCTTCTTGGCCATTGAAACAACCCCTCTTGACCCTTTTCCCTTGAAAGATCGAACTTTGGAGGAGACATGGAGGGAAAGCAGAGAGTCCCCAGAAGCAGCGGAGGAGAAGCCTAGGCTGTGGATGAGAGAAGAGGATTTGAGGTGGCGGCGAGTGGAGGGAAGGCGGATGAGGGATGCAGAAGAGCGGGAGGCGGAGGAAGAGGTGGTGGAGGCGGTGGTTTTGAGGAGGGAAAAAGTGGTGGAAGTGGTGGCAGAAGCCATTTGGAGGCGAAGAGAGAAAGAGAGTGGAGACGCTGAGTTGTAAGTTGTGAAGGCAAAGAGACAAGGAAACTGTGAGAGAGGGGGGGAAAAGGAGTTTATGTAACGGTGGATGGGAATGGGGAAGATGTGGACGTGAAGCGCAAAGGGAGAAATGATTGGATGTGAGGAGGAGGAAATCAGACACCTCTTGTTTTTCTTATCGTTGAGGAGAGGCTGAAG
The DNA here is from genome assembly GCF_025698485.1 of Gossypium arboreum. Lineage (NCBI taxonomy): Eukaryota > Viridiplantae > Streptophyta > Magnoliopsida > Malvales > Malvaceae > Gossypium > Gossypium arboreum. The sequence goes on along the minus strand of NC_069070.1, from coordinate 105,116,779 downwards.
ATGTTCGATGCTTTTCTTGATTTGCCCACACTCCCTCACTATTTCTCTTTGTCCGCTAATAAGGTCGCAGCCGATAGGATCTGAATATCAACATTGGGCTGAGATCCCTAATCATATGTTACAACTTTTGACTCACTCAACAAATTACACTAATCCTAATTAGCTCAGTAACTCAGCGTATCAATTATATGCCATAAGTTTACTGGTAATTTTTTACCTAACCACATTTAGTGTACTTTTGTTGCTAAAATCATGTTATCAAATTTCTTGTTTGCAGCAATAGTTAAAGCTTCTATTTCACACTAAAATGATATAGGTCCACACTTTGTCATCCCCTTCCCATTCTCCCACTGTTATAATGATAAAAAAAAAAAATTTTCTCGCGTAAAATTACCAAGTGACTCAATAAGTCCCCAACTTAATGAACACCAAGGTACCTTGTTATGGAAATATAAGGCTCTTGGCTACCACAATATTGTACTATGTTTGTTAAAACTATATTTTTTCATCTTTGGGAACATTCTGGTGTGTAGATTTACCTTGTTATTAAGTATTTATTGGAGAGTTGATTTACTTTGTAAGTGAAGATATTCAAGCATAATGTTTGCAAACAATTGTATAATAATAAGGCTGATTAACCTAGAATTGGATAGATATGGATTAAATTATTTATTATATCCGGAAATTATTTAGTGTATTAATTCTAAAAGAAAGGTTTCATAGAGATAAGATTGTTAATATGATCTTCATAAACAATCTTTGTTTCCTATTACTCTTTTGCGTTTCTATTCTTACAACATCAATTGCAATAGAAAAGTTTGATAGATTCAAGCCAATGTGCTTTCATTGGTATTGGAGCTTAATTTTAGGCACAATTGAAGGAGATCCCAAGTTTGGTTTACATCTATCTAAGCCATGAAGAAAGGTGGTTCCATCTTACTCCACTTTTGTTGATAGGAGTGGTAAATCATACCTATTGGAAAGCAAAAATAAGGGATTTTATTAAGTCCATTGATGAAGCACATCAAGAGTTGTTGAAGATGGTTGGATTTAATCTACTATTATCACTGCATTATAACCCCGAAAGAAAAAAGAGGTAAATATACTGTTAAGAATAAAGGTAATTCACATTTTTAGTGGACTAGTTATGGAACAATTTAAGAAAATATCCATGTGTGAATTTGCTAAAGATGCTTGGACAATTCTCCAAAATCAACATGAAAGAAATATATTAGTCCACATGTTTAAACTTTAGATCCTTACTTTTAGGTTTAAAAAATATAAAAATTGATGAAAAAGAAACTATTTCTTATTATTATGTTTATTTATATGGGATTTATTATGAATCCTTTTGCTTTCATGTATGTTTTTCTAAGACAAAATTAGTGTGAGAGATGCTTTGGTTATTGTCGGAAAGGTTTTCTATAAAAGTTACTACAGTTGAGGAAGCCAAATACATAACTACTTTGAGTCTAGATGAACTTGTAAGTTTACTAAGAACATTTGACTTGAACTGAGAATAGGCCAAAATGTCAAGGTAAAACCAAAAAGAAGTTTGACTTCAATGTCAAATCAAGTATTTCAATTGTTATTCTAACAACTACCTCTATAGCAGGATTGTAAAAAAAGGTGGCACCTTTAGCTAAGAATTTAGTGAAGTCTTCATAAAAGGATTATATTTTTGCATAAAAGAAGTGAAGGTGAGTATTGTTGAAAAGTGTCTAATGTTGCTATAGATATTCTCAAAAAGCTTTAGACTTGTAGTGAGAAACTTGAAAAGGCATTTTTTGTTGGACGAGTAAAACATAAACACAAAGACCTAGGTTATATTGACATTGGTCACAAATCTACATCTCTTACTATTTTTTAAGGTTAAATAGTCTTTTTTCCTCCTATTGATATACGTAAAACGAAGAATAAAAAATATGTTTGTCACCACTATGGAAAGGGTGGGGGTGGGCATATTAGAGTCTATTACTTCAACTTGGTGGATGATTAAAAATAGAGAAAAATTAAATTTCCTGCATCTAATGTTGCTGTAACGCCTTTAATCAGACTCGATTCACCAGGTCTAGATCTCGAGTGTTTCTAAACAATACAAAACATTTAACAAAAATAGTTAACATGTTCTCATTTATTTTAAACCTAGTATTTGAAGTTCCAAAAGAAAAACTTAACATTTAGAAATTTAAATTAAATATATGATAAATAACTTATTACATCAAATTTGATACAGATCTTTACAAATTAGAAACTATTTTAAGACAGACACAAAGGCGTAATCAAGACTACGCCACATATCCTTTGTATGCATAACAGCCCTACTCTGTCACCAACTTGGTGTACTTCTGGCGTTGTCCCTCCAAGTGAAGTCTCTTCTCAATTCCTGAAAAGAAATAACAAATCTTGTAAGTACAAGAGTACTTAGTAAACTCATGAACCATACCTTGATGGATGTTTTGTAATATTGTAGGAATCTCTATGAGTCAAATACTACTCTGCATCATTTACTACGGCTGATACCATACGATCTTATCACTCTCGTATACGCCAATTATCATACCCTTGTTATACATAATCTTTCATATCTAATAAACTGGAGAATACTCCCCATTGTTTCATAATTCTTTTGTCCTATAATACTTTCTTAATAGAATATACCCTTAGAAACCAATTCCAACAATCCATACCTGAAACCTATGCTCTTCTCTTAAACAATTGCTCACTGACATTATCTTGGGCGGATACATACATATGGAGGATACTTATACAAAATTTCATACTATTGATTCACACTTAGACATACCCTAATATAATTTTGTACACATATCCATGCTGATAATTCACTGTGTATAACATTGTAACACCCTTAACCCGTCTTCGTCGCCGGATTAGGTTGACCGTACAATCGAAAACATTTAAACATCATAACATTCAACAATTTAAATATATCATAAATTATTCATTTCATACATTTCGTCCCTAAATCAAGCCCTCGAGGCCCTAAAAATAGCTTAGAAGCAATTCGGGACCAATTTGAAATAATTTGGAAAGTTTAGGAAAAAGTTGCAAAAATTGAAAACAAGGGTCACACGACCATATGGAACCACCCAAGCTGTGTAACATTTGAACAAGGGACACATGACTATATCCTCACCCGTGTAACTCACTGAGTAGGGTCACACATCCATGTCACACGCCCGTGTACCAGGCCGTGTAACTCTCTGAGTTGCCTTACAAGCTTGTGTGCCACTCCATGTGTTAGGCCATGTAACTCACTAACTTGAACTTTAAGAAATCCTTAGATAACACACGACAATGTCGCTAGGCCGTGTGCCTCACACGACTGTGTCATACGCCGGTGTCCCAAACTATTTGAACCCAAAATTTAATTAAAATCAAGCCATTTCAAAACCATTTCATGTGTTATAGCCCAATTTTGCCCACTCTTAAACCTCAACCCTTCAGCCCAATAACCCCAACAGCCCAAAACCCAATAAATAAATAAACCATTACAAATTAACCCAACAACCTAGCCCAATTCAAAATACTAGCCCAAAAACTAAAACATCTTTTAGCAGCAAACCCTTCCCCAATATGCAACCACCAAAGTTTAGCCGCATGCCCCCTCTGCCTTTGGCCATCACGTGCACCACCCACATCTGACACACTTGCAATAGAGACAAAAATAATAGCAAGAGAAAGCATGCGAGGGATGGGGGAAAGAATAAACAAAAGAAGACAGGAAAGGAACGGAGAAACATGCAAAGCAAAAGCAAAACAAGCAGAGAGCAGTGAAAATCACATGTAATCGGCTATAAAGCCGAAAGAGAATCAATGTAACAAGGGGGAATTTTGATCAATACAAAGAATTTATCTTCATTTTTGCATCAATATTAGCAGATTAAAACCAAGAAAGAAAGTGGATAGCGTCGAATACAAACCAAAAATCTCAGAAATCGAAAGCTAAAAAATCCTAAGGTGATTTCTGTTCATCCTATTTTAATTTCACTTTGTGCTTATTTTTCCACATACATACACTAAAACATATAAACAAGGAAATATAAAACAAATAAAAAAAAATATGAAGTTTTACCTTTTCTACCACTGCGGTGGGTGGTGTCACACGGCGAGGTCCCAGTGACGCACCGGTGCCCCTCCCCCACCGAAAATCGCTCAGCCCTCTCCCCTTTTTCCTTTTTTTTTCCCAGCTCCCAAATGATTTTTTTTTCTGATTTTTAGGCTATTTATAGCCTCTAAAAACGGCACCGTTTTGACCTTAGGATCCAGGGCATAAAACGGCGTCGTTTTGCCCTGGATCGGGTCGACCCAACCCTACCCACTAGGATCCGCGTGTTTTTATAGTGGAAGGGTTAATTGCGCTTTTAGCCCTTCCGCATTTTTATTATTTTTCAACCAAGTTTTTAGTTATTCTAATTTGGCCCAAAATATGTCGTGTTTTGCAATTTAGTCCCCCGTGCTGCGCTGCGTTTTGACTAGGGGATTTATTGCTGTTTGGGTCCTCCTAGATTACGCGCGGTTGCGTTTTGATCCTTTTTCCTTATTTCGTTTTAAAATCGCCCCAGAACTTTGTTTTTGTTTCAAATTTAGTCCTTTTTCTAGATTTAAGTTATTTTCGCGTTATCTTTGTTATTTTATTCATTTTAAATATTATTTATATTATTCTCATGATTATTACTCTTGTTATTACTGTTATTTTTATTCCGTTATTATTTATTATCAATATGTTATTACTATAGCTAATATTATTATTTCTAATATATACTATGCACATATTTTTATATTATAATATAGTTATGTGATATTATTAATAAGTTGTTTTTTTACATTGTTAGTATGTATATTATGTATGTATTATGTAAATATTCTAATAGTATATTATATATATATATGTATTTTCATATCATTATGCATATATGTTTTTGTTATCATATTCTTATATGTTGTTATGCATATATTTTAATATTGTCACTATATATCTTTTATATTATTGTACATATATTTCTAATATTATATTGTATATTTCTAACACAATATATATATATATATATATATATATATATATATACTTATGTAGCATGTGAATAGTTTTTATTTACTATTATCATTTCTAATATAGGTATATGTTGTGTATATTTTATATATGTTATGTACATATTTTTAATGCTTTCATCTATATATTACACCATTCCATGTATATATATTTCTAAATCATCCTAAGCACATATTTTTAAATACTATGTTATATATATGCATACATATATTTTTAATACTATATTATGTACATACTATTATTACATTTATTTTTTATCCCTATTGTATTTATTATTAATATTAGGACACATTATTTCATTACTTATTTTTGTATGTATACTATCCTATATTTATATTCTTAATACTACTATATACATATTTTGTATATTACATATATATGTTTTAATGTTATATTTTTATTTATCATGTATATATATTTCTTAAACTATTCCATCTATGTATTTTGATCATATTATGTATACATTCTTCATATTATATTATAAATTTATCCTTTCAATACTATTATGTATATAGTTTTTTTATATTCGTTACTATTAAGTATATCGTATGTGTTCATTTTAAATATGTTGGTACTTATATTTAGTATTATTATGTAAATATTTTTCACTCCTATATTACGTACATACTCCTAACATCATCATTATGTATATGCATTCATTGTTTCTATTTCGTGTTTAATTCTAGTATTATGTCTAATATCGTATATATCTTTTTATTTTAATTATTATCACATTTATTATTTGCTTCAATATATTCTTTCATTTATTTATTCTTATCAATATCGCTTTGCATTACTTCGAAAATCATGTTCTTGTTTTCTAATTAATTTCAATAAACAAGGCAACGTACTGATTTAACATTAAGTTATCGATTTCATCGCTATGTTGGGTGAACATCAATCGACTTGTGTTAAAACGGTATGTCCTTCTCAAAAATCAAAAAATTAAAAAGTTCTCGTGTTTCAACTGGATCACGACTAAATGTTATATTGAACTTGTATTTTTGAAAATCAAAACAACACGTGTTTTACAAGATACCAATTTTGGGCGTCGCGAGGGTACTAATACCTTCCTCGTGCGTAATCGACTCCCGAACCTTACTTTTTCTCTGGATTTTAACGTAGGCCTAAACTCGGCCTTTTTTTTGTTTTAAAAATAAATTTACTAGGTGTCCGATCACACCTATAAAAAGGATCGGTGGTGACTCCCTTTGTTAATAAAATCGAAAGTTAGTTTTCAAATGTTTAATAAATCGCCACAATTAGAGACCAAGCGAAACTAAAATTTTTACGTTGCTACATCATGCATAACTATTTAAACCATTTAAGCACACATTCAAGGGGTTCAAACACCATTCAATTTGCAAAAACATACCATTTCAAGCATCCTAAATCACCTAACCAGTATGTCATTCAAAGGCACCACAATATACTAAAACATCAACTAACAAACTTGTTATTTTTCCAAACATAAATACCTAATTCAAACACCTACCAAATCATATCACATTTACCACTTTCAAGCCATTACAAACATGCTAAAATACCATGCATTTCAATTACCTTAAAGTAGTCATCAAGACCTTACTTAAAAGCTTTATAAATTCTTCAACTAAATATAAACTTCAAAGACATAAGTATGCTAAATCAACAGTTATATACAACCATAAACCATCAACACACAAGACCTATACATGCCATTATTAACCTTGTCCAAAATGCTCAAAACCTATAAAAATGATTGTTGGATAGTGTGATAGGTCTCCGATGAGCTTCCAACCAAATTGAGCTTCCGATGATTTATAAAACAAAGAAAAGAAACTACATAAGCAACGAGTGCTTAATAAGCTCGTATAAACCTTAAACATAACTTACCATTTCAATAATACAATACATAGATTAAACCTAATTCAACACCAATTCCATAAGCTTAGCAAAGCCTAATCAACATCACCAACTCACAAGTTAGTATATCTATCCATAACATAATTGTAATTGTAACGGCCTAAATTCAAGGTTATCGGAATAGTGGTTTCATAACCACAAATCTGATTTAAAGAGAAATTTATTTCAATATTTTTGCATTAAAATTGATATGATAGGAAAATCGTATGAAAATATTGATAAATTTTTTTTACTGATTTAGTGGTTAGTTAGAAAAAGAAATTATTGAAGAAATTGGGTAAAAACAAGGTATCGGGACCTCTATCTCATAAAAATGAGTCGAAAATAATTTTATAAATATTTATGAAATGTTAGTAATGTGGTATTAAAATTTTGTTAGGAAATTTTAATGTTTGGGTAGTCAATTAAATGAAAAGGACTAAATTGTAATAGGTGTAAAAGTTGCTAGAATGATTAAATAGCGTAAGAGTCTAATGAGAAAGGATTTAAAAGGGAATTAGACCCAAAATTTATTTGGACTGGACGGAAAGGGCATGAAATCAGCAGGAAAATTGATAAATTAAGGGCAAAATTAGAATATTGCAAAATTAACTAAATAAAACTAGGACTAAATAGGAAATATCTAGATTTCTCTTCATTTCTCTTCAATTCCAGCAGCTAAAAACGCCATATGAGGGTTATCTAAGCTGGTATTCGATAATTTTTGCACCAAGTGAGTTAATCCTTGCCTTTTTCTTTTAATTTTTGTGTTTCTAAGACTTTTACAACTAGGTCCTACTATTAAATTCATTAGTTTTTGATTTCATGGATGGAATTGAAAGTCACCATGGTTGAGTGCTGTAAGTTTATGATGAAATAGAATGAAATTAAAGCTTTAATTTGTTTATGATATGATTTTATTAGGTAATTTCAATAGAAATTGATTTTTAGGACCTAATTGTGAAAATGCTTGGAATTAAAGTCTATTTCTAAAATTATGATTCCTAAAGGTTGTAAACTAGTTTAAGGTGATATAATAAAATGTTAATTGAGAAAAATCAGCTCAATTGAGAGGCTAATTGAGTAGGGACGAAATTATCATTTATTAAAAGCTTAGGGGAAAAATGGTAATAAACAGCTTGCACAAAAACAGTTTGGACAGCAGCAGTAGACTAACTTTGAAAAATCACCATAAATTTTAGAAATTGAATTAGAAGATGAAAAAAATATTGAATTAAAGCTTATTGAGTCTAGTTTCTCATAGAAGAAATAGAGTAAGCAATGGATTTGTAAATTTTGAGATATAATGAATTTTGTGAGACAAGGTCAGAATAAATTCGGGTTCCCCTATTCTGACTTTTAAAAATCATAAAAAATTGAATAAAAATAATTAGGGGCTTAAATTTATATATATAAAATCCTGAATGAGTCTATTTTTAATATAAATAAACAAGAACATCATTTGAATCCTGTATGAAGAGATAATTAATTTTTAGTGAAGAAGGGTCAGAATTATCAGACAACAGAACAAGGGTGACTTTAAGGAATAACTGTACTTATTGGATGAACCAAAAATTCTGAAAATTTTATGGTAAGAAGATATATGAGTCAGTTTCAGTGAAAATTAACGGATCTTAGTTTTGAGTTCCGTAGCTCGAGTTATAAATAATTTAGTGACTATGACTCAAATAGACAACTTTGAATAAACTATAAATAATAATAGTTGAATTATAGAGAATGTTGCATATGAACATGAAATGTATTAAATTGATAAATTAAATTTATTTATTTAAATCCAGAAGATTCAAATACGAAGCTAGATTGAGGAAAGGAAAAAGTTCAGAATTAGTAGATTTTTTTTGTTTACAAACAAGTATCAAGGTAAGTTCGTGTAACTTGAATTATATTCTTAAATGCTTGAGATTGTATGTTATTGATGTGAATATGATTTGAATGTTCATTGTATGAAAATTAATGAAACATTGATATATTTGATAAAATGGGAAGAAATCCCGGTTGAATGAAAGAAAAGTTCGATGGATCTCTAAAAAGTAATTGATGGTAAAAAGGATCTAGCCTAGACGGGTGATCCTATCTTGATATAGCCCTTCCGAAGAATATGTGTAAAATGGATTTAGCCCGGACGGGTAATCCGAATTAGGGTCTGAATTTTGCCTGGACTGGTAATTCAGATCCAAGCTCATTAGAGTAATTGTCGTTGTAGGGGATTTAGCCTGGACTGGTAATCCCGACAATACTCTATGAGTTTATATTGCAGGGGATTTAGCCTGGACTGGTAATCCCACTGCAAGGTTGAGGTTCGCGGGAGTGTGCTCTCTGAAATGGAAATGTGCGCACATGAATATGAATTGACGAACCCGAAATTGTACACTAAAAGTGTACCTCTGAAAATCCATCGAAATTCTGATAAATTCAACGGGATAAATATGGAAAAATAACAAGGAAATGGAAATTATGATATTGATGAGCTCATCAATCATGGTATATATTATTGGTACATGGAAATTATTGTACTAACTTGAATGTTGAGTTTGTGCATATTAGGGTAATAATGCATTGAATGGATATATGAATGTTTATTGTATTGTATTGAAAATATTAGGTAAGTATAATTCTTGTTACATAAGCTTACTAAGCACGAAGTGCTTACCCCGTTTCCTTTTTCCCTATTTTGTAGTGTTAAGAGCTCGGAGGTCGGATTTGGTCGGAGACACATCACACTATCAACTTAAGGATTTCGGTATATAAAGAAACTTTATTTTGGAAATCAATGGCATTTATAAGCTAATAAAGTAAATGTTAACGTGAAATGAATATAAAGTTAGCCATTAGTATGGTTAACAAACCTAGTTTTGGGTATGTGATGACGTTATCTTATAAATATGCATGAATTTATCTTGAAAATATGTTGAATTGGTTTGGTTGAAGTGGATTGGTCTCGATTTAATATTGCAGCGAAGGTTAGATATTTATAAAGGGGCTATATTGAATTAAAAAAAATCGTAAACTTCGGTAATACCTCGTACCCTATTCCGGCAATGAATACGGGTAGGGGTATTACAGTAATCAACCATAAGATATGTAATTTCCATATGCACAACATCATTTAGTTCATAAATCCTTTCACCAAGTCATGATTCAATCCATTTGCATACTTACCATTTCGTTCTATTTTTTTACCCGTTGAACCATCTAAAATTACATCGGATACTCGGGAAAGCTCACACGAAGTGTGCCTTTACATATAACTATAACCTTTCCTTTACATCATTGCTCACATGAGCTATTGGTCAGAATGTAAGCTACATGATACTGCTCACACGAGCTGTGGAGAATCTACAATAAATGCAGGACCTCAGCCATCGGTAGGACATTCAAGACCAGCACTTGAAACATGAAATCCCTAATGATATGTCATTTGTATCTTAAGAATTCTTAAGGTTCAACTGGGACTCGATATCTGTCAATTCATTATATCATTGATACATTTATATATATATATATATATATTTAAGTTCGTTTATATCAAACCAATATAATGAAGATTCAATTTAACTGGCATAAAAATGGTTACAGTTCATACGAACTTACCTCGATGACTAGAGGCGTAGAAGTTAGATCGAATTAATCCGAAGTTTTAGCTTTTCCTCAATTTAAGTCCGAACGTGGTTTATGTTGATCTAAATAGACAATTTCAATCAATTAAATACTTCTAGTGCTCAATTTAATTCACATTTCATATTTACGCAAAATTATCAATTTGTCCCTAATGTTTTAACTTTTTACAATTTAGTCCTTAAGCTTATAACTTAAAATCTAACCATTTTAATCTAAATCCATGCTAATCAAATATGAAAAGGACATTGAAACAACCCATATTTATCATCATTTCACAATAAAACCCTAGAATTTATACCTTTAACAAATTAATCCCTATTTCCAAAATTCATCAAAAATCACTTAACAAAACTTGTTTATTTTTCAACAAAGATTGATAATCTATCAATTAACATAAAAAAAAATCATTCAAAAACATTCATGGTGAGTCTTTCAACATTTAACAGTTTTGCAAATTAACCCCCGAACTAGCTAAATTAAGCTAAAACAATTTCAAAAACATAAAACTAGTTAAACACGAGATGAAAAACGCATACCATCACTATAATGAACCTAACCAAACCAAGTACTCATCCATGGAGGTTTTCTTCCTCTTAAAATCGGTTAATGGTGAACATAAAAGATGATACCTAATTTATATTCTTCTATAAAGACAAATAATCAGTTTCATAGCTTACCAGATATTCTTGACAATTCATGCCACATAGACTTAGCAGAACACCATACAAACATTCAGATAGAGTACGACACTAAGGTGATCCATTCAGAGTTCGCCACAAAGGCATTCATTTTAGAGTTCACCATAAAGGCTAAATGTAACACCTCAAACCCGACCTAGATGTTATAGCCGAATCTGACGATGTTACATGGAATGGAATTTGAGATTGAATTCATCAAGTTAAAACCGTTTCATTTATTAAATTTTATTTATCCTTCGTCAATTTCAAAACTATTTCCTCGTTAATTTGATTCGTTTAAAAATACATTCTGTAGTGGAAGCTTTTAAAACTGTGATATTTAAAAAAAATCATTTACGTTTAGGAAAAACATTGCTTTTAATAAAACCAAGTTTTTGTTGCAATTCTAAAATTCATGAAAACAGTTAAAATCCAAAACAAAAGCAAATAGTCCAACAGTTCCAAATTACATCAAAAATACCCCAGAAAACAAATAGGAAATAAACACCACAACTGAAGTTAAAACAGTTCAATAATCATGTGGTCACCGTTGAGCCCTTCGCCACATCGATCCGTCTAAGTCTGGGGATTACCTATACAGATAAAATAGGAAGGGGTGAGTTTACGTAAACTCAGTACGTAGTCCCCACAGAAGACATGCATACAGTCAAACAACAGTTATTAGTCAAATACAGTCTGGGCCTAAGCCCATTAGAGATTTAGATACAGTTTAGGCCTTAGCTCATTCAGATATAGTTCAGATATAAATTAAGGCCTTAGCCCATCTCAGATACAGTATGCATACAGTAGCAAAAATCAATATCCTATCCACCAGCCTCTACACACCATCTCCAACCATCCCTACACATCATGTGGGGTTTAAAACACCCACCCAGTCCTACACACCAAGTCATACCGAATGCGGCACATATCAGTAATATTGCAGCTAAGCTGCCAGATAATGGCATGAAAGCCTTTCAGTACACTTCCTCCAATAATCAATCATCACACCCCAATGCAGATGCAACTAAACATGCTCAATGTAGATATACAAAAATACATGCTTACATGCTAATATTCAGTTATCAATCATACATACAGATCAGTAAACATGCATAAATTTAACACGCTCAATACATATATTGTATGCTCAGATCACACGAGTTAGGGTCTAAGTAACGCTTACCGACCCTACGGTAGGTTCACAGTCAACTTGGGCGACCCGTACAACCCTAGGAAACATTTTAGCTAAATGGGCCTATACGTCTATGTGGGCTTACACGCCCGTGTGGCCCACACACCCAAATTGACTTTGACCTCGTATGGATCATACGGCTTGGCTTAAATTTCCACACACCCGTGTGGGCCCACACCCACATTTTGGTTAAGCTTGTGTGGCCTATACAACCACACTTCAACACTACATGGTCGTGTGTTAAACACGACTCTGTTTTCGTCAACCACACGGCCGTGTTATTGCACAGGGCCTACCATATGAGTGACCACACGCCTGTGTGGTGTTGACAGTGGGGTTTTTTGGCTTTCACCGAATCCCGCCTTTCTGCATTTCGAGTACATACCTGGTTCATTTTCATCGATATTACAATCCTGAGATCTCTAGAACCTATAATCGACATTATCAAAGTCTGAATTTAATAACACAAATGAAAACTAACCCGAGAATATTTCATAATGAAACCTTAGAACATCAAATAGTGAACTCGGTTATTTACCGACAACGAACCAAAATCCCAAACGTTCAAATCTCTGCAGAAGCATTAATTACTGCTTGATCTTTACCTAATCAAAAGAACCAAAAACAAACAGCGCTCTTTCAAAAAACCAACTATGGAACGATAAGATAGAGACAAAATGACACTTACCAAACGAGCGAATTTAATTGTTGAACAAGAAGGAGACAACACGAAAATCGAAAGAGTAGAGGAAGGAAACAATAGAAAAGAAAAGGGAATTTTCAATAACGTCAAAATTTTAGGAAAGGGAAGTCAAAATTTTTAAAAAAATGTAAAAAAATAAAACCTGATAACTTCCCAAGCCCCTTAATTATCTCCACTGACCCACTACTCAGAATTCCTATTTGACCGAAACTCTTTCAGTTAAACGAACAAAAATAAACTCCCATGCTCACGCAGGGATTCAAACACAAGACCTTCAGCAAACAAACACTCAACTTAACCACCAGACTAGCAGGCCCATTCTGATATGGTTTTATAAATAATTTAATATAAGCTCGCTGAACAAGTGTAAGGCTTAAGTTAGAAAAATACTAAAATTTTCCAAATGCAAGACTTGAACTTAGGATCTCGCACACACACGCAGAACACTTAACCACTGAAGCAGATACACAATTGTGTCAAAGGTTACAAAAGTAGAATTATAAAATTTGGGGCGTTACACTATTATTTCAGAGTTCACCACAAAGGTTATTCTTGGTTGTCGTGTTTACGATATGGAGTTGCCTAAATTCACATTATGTGAAGTTTGCCTATCATCTTTCTGGGACACGTAAAGAACCCCATTGGGTAATCACCATTCTTTAATTCTTTTTCAAACGGTGTCATGGCCATGAACTTTCTTTCAGAGTTCCTATTTTAAGTCTTGACGGGCTCTATCAAACACCACTGTAGTGAACAGACATAGACTCTGTTGACAAACTCTTCATGCATTGACACAATCTAAATTCAACTTTTTACTTTACTAATATACACCCAAACCGAACACGCATATCATAACATACATTTCAGACATATACATACTCAAACATATTTCAATGTTTCAATACTCGTACACCAATCATAACATATTATACAATTCATGACTTTGGATCTATAGTTCAATCATTTTTCATACATGACTCATAATATGAATACTATACATATAGGAGCCAATATAGGCTCACTTGAATCTCACCTACTGCAATTCAAAGCTCCAGACCCAAATATCCATCACGGACCAACAACAACCACTTCTTAGAAGTATAATTTCACCATTAATACTCTTGTACATAAAAATTACTTATCATTTCAATCGCTGACAATCCCGTGCAGAAATCTTATACTTACAATCTTGCTATTCAATTACCAATATAGATTTACTCATTTAGAACTTAACATGTAGAGTTGAAATACTTACCCTGATACGAAGTAACTACTAATCATAAAAGGACCTTAGCCTCTAGATTATTGATGTAGGATACAGTCAGATTTAAGGAAGGTTTTAGTATATACTACTTAAGAAAGAAGAATGAGAAGAAAGAAAAACCTCTTTTAGAACACGTTCTCACATATAAATATGACTGATTTTGCTTCGTGAAATTTAACAAGTGTCATACGTATCAGAACTTACCTTCTTATTGGCCTACAATTTTTGAGAAAAGTATAAATAAGTTTCCTTCATCAAACTTCTCAGGTTGAACTATACAATTGATTTCTAACCAGATACTTAAAATCTAACTAGCACAGTATTCTATACGAACCAGGCGTACTATACATTTGTTGAATACTTATCCCATATTTCTCTTTTATCTATTAACACGAATGTCTCTTTAATATAGCAGAATATCATGAAATCAAATTCTTACTAGCTCAAGTGGCGGTTACTATACGCCCACATGTATACACCAAAATAATTTTTTGGGCGGATAACACCATGCGAGACAGACTATTTACTACAATACGCCCAAAACTTTAAATTCGCTAGAACTTGAGTGTTACAATTGCAACATCTTAAAGAATAATATTTCAACAATAACATATATGCAACAAGAAAAAAGGCAAACATGTTAAATGATTTGAGATGAGGTAATTCCAAAAGTGTTACTCATACTATTACAACACCACAATAAAAAAGCAATAAATAACAAAATTATATTTGAATGAGAAAATATCAACCGTATTTTATATAACACCCTATACCTGATTCGGTCACCAAGTATGAGTTAGAGGATGTCACATTCGTTGTTGGAGCAACTAAAATTAATTACAATTCATTTTCATAGTTAATACATATTTTTAAGTTTAAAAAATCATTAAGTCATATTATACAATCATATACGAGCTTTCGAAAGCTCTTTAGATAACATGAGGTCGAATAAAGATCAAATTGTAAAATTTTCAGACTATCAATTTGACATTACAACTTTGGGAGCTCTAGCTTATGATATAACTCATTGACTATCCCTTGTTGCTATGCTGAGGGCTCGACTTTGCGACGTCACTCACTATTTTCAAAAGGTTTGTCACACCTCAAAAAAAGGATCAAAAAGACTTGTGAGGTATGCATGTTAAATATTTGGGCGCACTATGGTACCATAATCCACCACATTGTTCGCTTGTTGACGAATTAGAGTATTAACACATAGTGGCATAAAGTACCTACCCGTTGACATACCTAAGGATTTAATGATAGGGTATCTTCAAGTGAAGAAAGAATACGCTTAACAAATAGTACGCCTCCAAAGTTTTGGCTGAGCAAGAAAAGCTTACCAAGTGTATGAGAAAGTTGTAGGAGACTTAACTGTCTTTAAGACCGTGCTATATACGAGTCACCGCCAAGGTATAGTACGTTCGATTTGCATGAGTACTGTTTAAGTTGGTTCTTGTAACATGATTAGTTAGGAGTCAATTAAATTGATTTGACCCTCTCCATGACTGATCAAACAGTAACGTAGGTCTTCGTTAGATTTTCTTTTACCTACCCCCATTTTTGGTAGGAAAATCAGGGGGACAAAGAGTATAGATAAGGTGATAGAGAAGGGGGACTTAAGAGATGGTTTTTTTTTCTACTTGACGTTCTGGTCCTTCTTTTTAACCTAAATGTTATCTTCTTCTTTGTTAAGCTAAAGCTAAGGTTTCGTTTAATTAGTGGATAGTTCAACCTTCTGACAAGTCTTATAGCTCTATATGTTACAATAGTTGAACAATAAGGATGTTAAAAGATGCAAGAACAGTACGGTGTGAGAAGAATGCCCTGCATGGGGGTCCATATAGTTGAAACATTAGTAAACTATCTGTGATGGGGATTCTAATGGAAATCCCATGATATTTTAAGCAATTGTTGCTGTTGGTTTGGAAAGGACAACCAAAATAGAAGTTCAAACTGGAGGTAAAGGTGGGTCTCTGGTGAGTCTCTAAACTCGACTCTTGTGTGATATTTTATGATAGCTTCTTGTACGGTTGATGTTCTTGTAGTTGTGCTTAAGGAGTTGTTCTATGTACGTGTGTGCAAATTTTCTATGAAGCATCTGCAAGTATGTAAATGAAGTGTATAATATGCTGCTTGAATATGACGATGTGTGGTAAGCATGCATAAGAAGTTATGTGTTGGAAAGTATGACTCTATTATGGTATGAGAAAAATATATGTAAATGTGTTCATTATGTTAATTGAATAATGCATGACAAAGTATGGTTGGAATAAAGGGGTTTGAGCTGAGTGTCGGAAAAATATGTGATATGATAATGGGCCACGTGGTGGTGCTTTGATGACATCCGATGGGACAGTGAGCATGAAAAAAATACCAGTATGACAGATGTGTGGAAAGACCATGACCATGACCATGGCATATTTTGGAAATGGCGGATGAGCCGTATTTATCTACTAGGGTTTCTGTGTGTCTCGGGGGTGATGATGGGCAAACCTTAGGTAATGCTGAGTTTAAGTAAATCCATATCGTCAAACACGATATTTTATGTGGTCCCTTTGTGGCAAACCAAATAAGGCTTATGTGACACATTATCTGGAAAGCCTTTATAGTGAGTTACCTGAAAGGCCTATGTGGCATATTATTTGGGAAGCCTTAATGGCGAAGTTATCTGGAAAGGTTTTGCAGTAAGTTGTCTAGAAAGCCTATATGGTAAATTCTATAATGCTTAAGTGACTAGTTTTTAGTCTGTCTTTGTGGTGAGATCTAGGTATGCCTTTGAGGCATTTTTTGAAAGAGTTTTCAACAGGGTAACCGACTAATGAATTTGCCATGGTAACCCGCTAGGACAGAGAGTTGGCATATCTGTAATTATGTGTGGTGTAAGTGTTCGCCAAACCTGGAAGTTTTAACATTATGTATCAAAGTCATCTAAGTTTCTATTGGATCATCTAAAATATTGCATTCATCAAACTAAGTTCGTTGTTTGGATCAATTTGAAGATGCAGTGTGACTAGAGTGTTGACAGACCGCCGAGCCAGTATAAGAATCCGCCAAGAGTAGTATCCGTATGTATATCATTTTGAGGAATGTATCCAACTTATATCTTTAAAGAGATTGTGAATTAGGATCCACAATAAGGTGTGAAGTCTGGGATTTTTCAATCGAGCGGTATATGCATAAGGGGGTCAAATGTAAAAATTAGCGCACTGTTATCCACCATCAATCAGAAAAGTATTTGCCAAAGTCTTAAAGGAAGTCCAAAATCTTCAAGTCGAGGAATCAAACAACAACGTTTAAAGGTAATATTGGTTAAGACTCACTAAGTTCTGTTGAACTCACAAGCATCTATTTGTAATGCAGATTCTTGGAATTAAACTAGTGCATTAGAAGGGACCAAGCCAAGAATACGCCAATGTGGCAATTTGAAGTACGATATTATGCATACAGAGGCGTGTTTTTGGATATATGATGAATAGTATTCTACACCATGATTAAGTCGATTTTAACAAATATTTAAGTGTAACGTCTTATATTGCTTTTGAGAACATGTTGTATTTAATAATGTTTCTTTCAAAATCTTTTGAATTAGAAAAGAAAATAAATAAATAAGAAATATGTTCAGTATGGATTTCGCTAGTTCTAAAATTTTGTTAAGTATTATGGCATCCTATATCTGGGTCCAATAAATCGGGTCGGGTATAGGGTGTTACAAGGTCCGTATGGTACCTATTCAGACCACTTAAAACAATCCATCAAATGCCTCAATTCAACTATTTCAACATATATCATTCTCATATGCTTATTTTTAACCTTTAGCATCACATGTATATATATAAAAATTACACAAAATCATTATCTCAACCTCAAATCATATAACAATTTCTACATGCTAACCATTTAAACCACTTAACTGCTACTTCTGCCAATATCAAATATGTATTAAACAAGTTATGAATATTAGACTTGTAATAACTCGAAAGTTAGTGGTGTTGGAAAAGTAGTTTTGGAACCTCGTTCTCCGATGATCGAGTTTGTAAATGTTATTAATTAATATTTATGAGTCAATTTTAGTACTATATTGAATTTTGGTCTAACGAATTTGGTACTTGGATAGTTAGTTAAGGTATAAGTATTTCGACCCTAAAGTTAGTGAAGTTAGAAAATGAGGTATCGGGACCTCATTTTCGTAAATCGAGATCATAAATATTTTTATTAGATATTCATAGAGTTATTATATAGGTGAATTGAATTTTGGATAGGTAATTTCATCGAATTAGTGACTAATTAAGGTATAAGGACTAAATCGTAGAAGTTATTTAAAGGTTTAAGGATTTAATTAGTAATTAAACCAAGGCCTAAAAGGGAAAATAATCCATTTTAGAACTTGGTGGACAATTTGGTAAGTGATATTGATAAAATATATGTTTAAAATTATAATTATAATATTATAATATGTAAATAAGTAAAAATAGAAGAAACAGAACACCATTTAGTTCATATTCTTTCTTTACAAACTGAAATAGAAAATAAAAACATCAAGAAGCCATAGTCGAATGCTCCAAACAATCGACACTTGCATGGTAAGTCAAATCGAGCCTGTTATTCGTAAATTTTACATTTTTGTGATTGTTATAGCTCGATTTAACTAACCAACCTGTCATTTTTCAAAACCATTATAGTTTCTAAAAAAATTTGTTTAATTCTTGATGAAATTGATGTTACATGGTTATATTTTAAGCTTAGATATGAAAATGGACTAATTTGTAAAGTGAAAGCTGTTAATTTTGAACATTAGGACTAAAGTGTAATATTTTAAAATTGGCATGAAATTTATGTAATTATAGATAATAAAGGTTGTAGAAAGATGAAATTGAGATCAATTGAGAAATCGAAGCTCAATTTTGAAAGTTTTGTTAATTTTAATTTTAAGGACTAAATTGAATAAAATGCAAATTTTAGAGGCATTAGAATAATGAAATTGAGCTGATAAATGCTTATAGTAGGATGAAATAAGAGAGCTGTAATTGATAAATTGAATTGAATTATTGAATAGATTAGAAATTGGACCAAATCGAAGATAATTGGGGAAATGAAAAAAATTGTTAATTAGTCCTTATAGAGTTGTTTGTTGCTATTTTGACCAGGTAAGTTCATAACGTATGTTTGTGTTAAATTTTTATCTGTTTACATTATAAATTTAAATATGTTTAATTGAAAGTTGGATTGTTTACAATTTGGTACTAAAAGGTGAGATATAGACTAAATCATAAAGAAATGACAAGTTGGCTGATAAATTTGAATATAATGAATTGCAATATAAGATTGATTAGTTGAATTGAATCAAGTTGATATGATTATGTTTGAGATAAATGACTAAATTGAATATATTTGAAAGTATTATATATTTTTGTAATTGCAAAATTGGCTTTAGATGAATTATAATATTATGCATATAAATTAATAATTGGATGATTAAATGACAACATTGAATTGATAAATTGGCTTATAAATGAAATTGAGTAAATTGCTACGCTATTATCTGTTCGAGCAGAGTCGAATATAGTTGGCATGCCATAGGATAGGAAGAGTTCAGAGTTGCTTCGACTGCGTGTCGATGAGGCATCGGGTGCCAAATCACTTTGATTATACCGATGAGCATAGGGCATAATGCATATACTTCGGATTTGTTCGATGAGGCACTGAGTGTCAAACTGGTGTGATTGGTTGGATCTGTGTATCCGTCCAAATTCGAGTCAAGTTATTAGGGATACAAAATGTAAATTGGATAAATGATATTCGAATTGAATTGATATTATGATTTGATGTTTTATAGACACATTGTGATATATGGATATCGATAACATGTAAAAGATCATACGAATCGATTATATGTGCTTGGATGGTCGATATGGAAATGTGATGAATCAATGAATTTGATTCAGAATTCAAATAATGAAATGAAATAATGATTGACATTAAATTGAAATTGGATATGTAGTTGATAAATAAATGAAATGATATGATATTATGAGAATGATGTTCATATGGTTAAATGTTGAATTGGTTTTGGGAATGATATTGAAATGTGATTCTAAGTTATTTTGCTTATTTCATATTTGAATTGTTATATGATGAGGCTAAAGGTTAACTCACCTTTTTTATATTTGATTTACCATGTTAAGCAAGCTTTACCAAGCTAAGTAACATGTAGTGTTTAATTATAAACTGAGGTAAGTTACTTGGTTTAATGCCTATGAATTTACTAAGCATTCGATATGTTTACCTCGTCGTTTCCTTTTCCCCTTAGATCGCCAACTTGCGAAATGTGTCTAGCGGATTGCCGAGGAACTCACACTATCTTTTTATTGATTTGGTAAATTTTCTATCGTTTAAATCTCGGTTTTGTGGCTTGTACATAGGTTTTATGTAATAGTAATGTTGAATTGATTGTTGGTTAACCTAGTATGTATGGAATTACAGAACTTAATTGTAACACCCCGAACCCGAGACCGTCGCCGGAGTCGAACACGAGGTGTTAACAGACTTCAACCCACTTATTGAGAGTTTCCAGACAAGCTGCCAATCTGTGTACTAGTCGCTCCAAAATTCATAACTTGAGTTTTACAACTCGAAAATCAGTTTCGCAAATTTTCCATGAAACTAGACTCATATTTCCATCTACATATTTTTTTCTAGAATTTTTGGTCAAGCCAATTGGTACAGTTTATTAGTTAAAGTCTCCCCTGTTGCAGGGATCGACTACACTAACCTTTGAGCATTACGAATTGGATATCTCCCTGGACAGGGCTTCAATACTGATGTCGTTTGTTTATATAGAAACTAGACTCAGAGAGGAATCTACACATATATGGCATGACTCCTAATTATCTCTGGTTAATTTACAATGATTTTCCAAAGTCGGGACAGGGGATCCAGAAACCGTTCTGGCCCTGTTTCACAAGAACTTTAATATCTGTTAACTTATAACTCATATGACCATTTCGTTTCTTCTATATAAAAGTAGATTCATCAAGGTACATTTACATAGTTTATTTACTATTTAATACCATTCCTACTATTTTTAGTGATTTTTCAATCTCACGTTACTGCTGCTGCCAGCACCTGTCACTAAAGCAACTATGCCTATTTCATGATTTCCTTTGATCTAACTAGTGATTCATCATACATGTCACAAATCATGATCATGACTAGCCATACCAGAGGCTAATCATTATCCAACATCTCCCTACTACACTATTGCCATAACATGCATTTTAATACCAAAATAATCAACCATGGCATAAGACATGGAAATCGAATTACCAAGACTTGTGACTTAACATTGGAGAACTAAATCCAACCGAGCATTTATGCCATTTTCGCATGGCTAAAAGTTTACATACCAAAGTTCAACAAAGCATATTAGCCTATACATGCCAAAATGTTCTCCTAAACCGACTACACAAAAAGATACCAAAAGTTGATAGCCGTGTGATGACTCCAATGACGATCACGAGCACGCAAAAAGGACGAGTCCGAGAAACCTAAAATGGCGACAAGCAAACACCGGTGAGTATATAACTCAAGAAGCCATAAGCATTATATTGCCGTTCAGTAATAATATACCATAAAAGAAAATAATTAAGGCGGATTAAAATCCTCCATCCACACCCCAAACGGTACTATAATTCTTTAGGCATTTCGGTTTGGTCACATACCAAGCCCTACTTGATATTTCATACATTACGCCATATGACATTGCATGCATTTATTTTCGAGCAATATCACCACATAGATCAAGACTTACCAAACCAAAATTCCAAATATAAATAAAATGTCCATTCCTCATAAGCTCAAGGTGTTTACTCGCATCGCTGTCCATGATTGACTCGGTAAGGCGCATAGACGTAGAACGTGTACGCTTATTAGAGGATGTGCCATAAGCCCGCACACTTAGTGCTTAATAGTCGAACTCGCACACTTAGTGCTATATAATCAAACTTGCACACTTAGTGCTGTATAATTTGAACCCGCACACTTAGTGCCAATTTGTGATTATAAATGTTTACACCCGCACACTTAGTGCCGAACCGATCATTCAATACATCTCACCTCTTTTCTTTCAATTCAATATTTTTATCACCACATACATACATGTTTATATATATATTCTACCATTCCATTCAGCAACATTACTTAGACATTACGACCCCTTTAAATTAGTACAAATAAGTGCTTAATGACTTACCTTATATCGGATGAAATGATTCCCAATCTACTACTCGATTATCTTCGCTTTGCCTTTGCTTGGTTCTCCCTCTTTGATGTCTTGATCTAAAATGAATACATTTAGTAGTTTAATCTTCTTGCTGGATTTTTATGTGTATAACTTAATGGTTTTCACCCCATTTCACAACTATCTTTGTTCAAAATATCAAAATCTCAACCAACCTTTGTTTAATGCTTCAAGGCCAATGCATGGTCACCATTAAGCTAATCTAGTCTCAAGTATTTTAATCCTAACATACAACATCATGAATCAACTCAACCTTATAAGCCATTATTACTCCTACAACCGATTGTAAGGAGTTAACAAAGAAAATATATTTTTACAAACATATACACCCATGTGGCCGATTTTACCAAATCAAATTTAACCTTACTTATCTCAAATTTTCATTTCATACTATCATCCCCATGACATAGCAAGGTTTTGAATCATGGACTAATTAGAACTAAAACTAGCAACTAAGAACATGCATGAATCTCATGGCACCATATTAAACATACCTTAATCTAGCTACAAGGATGGCCAACCTATCCCAAACCAACCATGAGCAAGGACCCTTTCTTCTCCCTTGAGATTTTCGCCAAAAGGATGGAAAAAAGATGAACAAAGCTTTTTTTTTTGTTTTTCTTTCTCACTTGCACGGCAATGGGGAGGGAAGGGGAAAGCCTTCACACACACACTTTTTTTTTTTACTCATGCACCTTATTTTATTTATTTCAACATAAACCACTCACCCAACATGTTTCATGACATGTCTTGCCCATGCTTCCTTGTCATGGCCGCCACTAGCACTTGGGGGAATTTTGACATGCAAGTCCTCCTCTTGACTACATGTACTATTAGGTCCTTATAGATTAGCCTATCATTTTTCAAAAGTGACATACAAGTCCTACTAACTGAATTCACATGCAATCGACTAAACCGAAGCTTGAAATTTTTACACATTCGTAAATACATATTCTAGACAATAAATATTACGTTCAAACATTTCGGTGACTCGGTTTAGTGGTCCCGAAACCACTTCCCGACTAGGGTCAATTTTGGGCTGTCACATTAATGTTCATATGCATAGATGTATGAATCAGAAACTTGCATAATGTTGTGTATGGCATCTAATTGGCATAATTGAACTCGATTTGGTGTGGTTAAACTTGGTTTGAATAGCTTACAAGCATGAAATGTATAAATTGATGTTTGATTGGGATGGATTGGTTGAAATGGTGCCAAATTGAGGCATATTAGTTTGTTTGGTTTAGAAATGGATAGATTAATGCATTGGTATGGTGTAGAAAATTAAGGTGAAATTATGCACCTAATAAGTTAATGGTATAGTTGGCTTGGAATAGGTACCAAATGAATTGATTTTTGCCAAAAACAGTCATTGTCTTGATGACCACAATTCCTCATCGCAACGTTGGTCGAACAATAGGTGATGTTGGGTGGCTTGACGTCGTGACATGATAAACTGTTTGGTGACATCACGACGTGGAGGAGATGATGTCTCGACTTCGGCCCTGGATTTCTAAAACTTTACAATTTGATCCTATTTCATGCTCAAGTCAACAAAAAAGCTTTCATAAGCTCTATTAAAACTCGGATTCAACTGTGTATCATAATATCTAGGTGTTGATGATATGATTGAATATTTGAATTATTTATTTATAAAATATTTGATCTAAAATTTTAAGAGTGCTGCAAAAATGTTCTTATTTGATCTCGGGTTGACTTTAAAGCATCTATATGCTCATATAAAACCCGAAAAAGAATTTTCATGTTATTCTGTAACACCTTAACCCGTTTTCGTTACCGAATTAGGGTTATAGAATATTACTAATCACTCAAAATTCATTTAACATCGTATTATTAAATATATTAACATTATTAAAAACCAACCAATGATATGCATTTTATCCCTAAATCGAGCCTTCGAGGCCCTAAATATAGCTTATAAGTGATTCAGGACTAAATCGAAACAAATTAGAGGTTTTAAGAAAAAGTTGAAAAAATTCCAAAACAGAGGACACACAGCCGTATAGAATGCCTCAAGCTGTGTAACTTTCAAAATAAGGACACACGGCCGTGTCTTAGCCCATGTCCTACCCTTGTAACTCACTGAATTGGACCACACGATCGTGTTGTAGGCTGTGTGTCAGACTATGTAACTCTTTGACTTGAGACACACAGTTGTGTCGCAGGCCGTGTGCTAGGCCATGCAACACACCGTGTGTGGCACATGGCCAAGTGACACGGTCGTGTCCAAGGCCATGTGCACCTAAATGAACCTTAACAGACAATTTTATCATTTCAAGCTTACTTGGACTCTGAGTAGTTCATTTATCAACCATTAAACCTATTCAAATTGACATTATACAATCTTAAAATATGTTATATCAACCATCCTAAGTGCTTAACCAATGTACTATCATTGGTACCACAAGCATACACAATTGTACAACAAAATGAATTATTAACCAAAACATGTTAATTCACACAACTTAGACCCAACCAATATACCTATCATAGGCACTTCAAATCACATCATTTCAATATAACACATACAATAAACTTGTACTAAGAACATCTTCTTTCGTTCACATATATCATAATAAGTAACCTACTTGCATTTAAGATCATATATTAAAAATTTACATATTAAAACAATAAAAATGATAAGAAAGCCTATTATATGCCATATAATCCAAAATAACATTCCAAAAACTACCAAAAATGGATCGATAGTGTGATTAGTGTTGATCTGACCGTCCAACCTTTAAAACTATCTATAAGAACAGAAAATAACACAAGTAAGCTTATTAAATCTTAGTAAGTTCGACGTACAAAAATAATAAATCTTACCAAAGTAAATATAACAATTCAATAAAAAATGATCCAATAACACATGCTTCCTGTCATCCACAACTACATACTGGTGAAATGCATCTCTCCATTCAAAGCTCAACAAAAGTTCTTCAAGAATAATATACATATCCGCAAAATAATCAATTCTAGATATCAATTACATGCCATGCCATTCAAAGTCATTATATAAGTATAATACAATAATTTATGATTTGATGAATGACTTATAGATACGAGCAAAGTAATCCATTTGAAAACACGCCAAATGCTCATAAGAGCTTATCCACCAGATAACACGCCAATTGCTCCGAAGAGCTAGTCCAACAGAAAACATGCCAAATGCTCATAAGAGCTAATCCACCAGATAACATGCCAAAACAGGGAGTATAACACGAGAGTTCGCAACAAATGCTGAACCTTAGCCTATTCGGGAAAAATATATATATCACATCACATCAATCTCCACCCCAATCCCCACATAACACTCCGTCATTCAAATGTACTCTATCTTGTGTTCATCTGACCAAGTATTGAAATTCATTAACATTTCTCAAACAAATTTACATCGACAATAAAACAGTTATATCTATTATATCATATTATATCATCTAACATTTCATATAGATGTTAAATTATAAACCGTACGAACTTACCTGGACTAAGTTGTGATAGTTGAAGAAGTTCAAGGACTTTTCTGTAATTTTTTCTTTTCCACGTAAATCAACAAGGTCTTGATCTAAAATGTAAAATTCTCAATTATTAACTTACATTCGATATTCCAACTTACTTTACCTTTTATACCCTTTTATTTTTTAAAATTACACAATTACTGTTAAGTTTTACAACTTTTTCAATTTAATCCCTTAACCCCAAAATCATTAAATTGACCATTTTCTTGAAATCAAATTACAACCAAATATTCTATGCCCTTAAACAGTCCCTATTACACCTCAAATTCAACATCAAACATTAAAATTTTCAGATTTTAACAATTTAATCCTTAAATCAAAATCTAACAAAAATCACTTCACAAAACAACCAAATACAACGATCAAAGCTTCCAACACATATTTATCATAAAAAAAAAATTCAAGATTCATCAATGAAAACTTCTAAAATTTTTAACGGATTCAAAAACGAAGGTATGGGCTAACTAGACCTAGTTTCAACGATTACAAAAACATAAAAATTACAAGAAATGGGAATGGATTTCACTTCCATGCAAAGTATTAGACTTGGCTGATTCTTCAAGCTACTCTTTCATGGTAATTCGGCAATGATGAAGAAACAAATGACGAAGAAATGCTTATTTCTTTTAATTTGTTTAATTTACCTTTGATTTATTTACAATTTTGCAATTAAACATATAATATTCAATTCATTTTCATTCAACATGCCGTCCAACATTAATAATTAGGGAATAATTGCTACATAGGTCCTTCCTCATTTAGCAATTAAGCTATTTGATCACTTAAATGTAATAATCACTAATGTTTACACCTTTTTCAATTTAGTCTTTTTTTCTTAAATTAACTACCTAAACATTAAGATTTCCATACCAAATTTCTAATGACTCCGTAAATATTCTATAAATAATATTTACAAGTCGACACGACGGAAATTTGTGGTCCCGAAATCACTATTCCGTTACCATTGGAAAACGAGCTGTGACATATTCTATATTTTATTATTGACTGATTGCATGATTGATGAATTGAAATGATGTTTTTACTATGAATTTGTCAGTAATTACTCCAGCAACGAATATGACACTTTATTGCTCGAGCCTGTCGATCGAGTCAGATAAGGGCTGTTACAAGACTTAAAAATTTACAAAAGGAACTTACCGATTCCCTTATCAAGCTTACGATAATAAAGGAGAATAAGAAGAAAAATTTTCTATTCTCTTCTATGATGTTTGGTGGAAGGAAGATAAGAATGAATCGCTAATTTTTTTTCTCTCACCCTAACTCTCAATATCATGTTTATCTTATAATTAATTACTCTTAATTTAATAATTTAATCAAATGGATGAGAAGTGAGCTCCTAAATAAAATTCTTATTTAAGCTTGAATTAGAAGATTCAATCTCGAAACCAGCTTTTTTGACACCAACAAAAATCGGATCGTTACACCATAATTTATTCAATTGGTCACATAAAGTTGTTTTCCGACAAATTTGATAATTACAAATCTTATTGACTCACCAACAGTGTGTCGTCATACACTAAATCAAGGGGACCCCTTCTCAATTTGATGCTAAAACAATATTGTTTGATTATTGAGTCAACGTCCTAAACCAAAGAATTAACGAATATTGATGTGGAGAGTATAAATGCAATGCATAAATGGTAAAAATTGAAAACTTAAATAAAAATTAAAAATTCTAAATAATATAAAAATAAATTATTCAAAATATTGGAAAATTACAAAATTTACAAAGAAATTAGAAATTCAAGAAAATATATAAAAGTTAAAATTAATTATAAACAAATTTCAATAATTTATAAAATTTTATAAAATATTCATGTAATTTTATCAAATTTTAAATAAATTTCAAATTTTAATTATTTTCAATTATTAATTTTGAATATTTAAAATTTTATAAATTGTAAATAATTTTTATTTTTATGAAAGAAATTTTGATTTATCATAAATTTTATAACTTTTGATTTTTTTAATGTGTTTATTGATATGGTAGATACAATAAACAAATGATGTGGCATGTTTGCCACATCTAAGAAGGTTAACCTCATTTAATGAAATGGCCTATCTCAAATCTTATCAAACAATTGTGTATATATATGTAAAAGCAAGTAAAGTCTGAAGATCTGACAGCAAACAATGAAGACGATGCTAATTAAAATTAAAGGAAGATGAATGGTAAAAAGAAGTTTAATTTCTTTCTCTTCACCAAGAACTTATCACATTTTTCTGCACTGCAATGAAAAACTTGGTTATGGAGGATGTATACTATCATCTCTGAAAATGGGTTTCAAGATCACAATACATCAAGCAAAAATTTTAGTTATCTCTTTTGATTGAAATCGAACAAATGAATTAAAGGTCTCAGACTAGTACTATAGTTTTAAAGGTAAAATGCAACAGTAAAAAAACAAAAGGATGTTAAGTCGACTAAGCAGTAAACTTTAATGTCAAACTTTTATCAGATGATTAAGCTGGAGAAAACAAAAGTTCTATCACACATTAAACTTTGAGAATTTTACATATCACTAATTTTATTTGTCTGAAAAATAATAAACTAAACAACCCATCACTAATGGAAAATGGTAAAACTACTGCCTAGAATAAAGTCCTTCCAGGACTTGGAGTCTTTCATACAAAGCATAGGGGATATACAACTTATGACATTGGGATTTTTGGGCTGAAAAACTTTCCTATCACTTTCGACTCTAAAATGTTTATGGCTTCTTTAGACTTAATGCAACTAGGTGTCTTGTATTGGCTCATAGAAACTCCTCGGGACACGTAGTAATCCATTAGTGCATCTAAACTTCCTTATTTTACCACCCTAATCTCCAAAGCTGCAATTGCATTTTGCTTCCTGCAGCTTCTATATATATATAATACAATGCTTCTTCCATTCTATAGCAACATTCTTCCATTATCTTTTGATCTAGCTCTATGCTATCGTTGCCTTGTTTTGCCTTGAGCTCCCAAAATAAGACATAGTGACCAGGAATTGAACATGTATCAGTGTAACTAGTGAACCCTGTCAAGATGAATCCAAGCGGATCAAGAAGAGTCTTTGCTTCTCTCACTTCAATTACCAGGTCTGCCTTCCTACAAATTGGAATTGAGGTGTATTGTTGTGGAACCCTGTTACCTTAAGAACATCTCCAACTTTATATCGATACAACCCTGAAAGGAAAAAGAATATCAAACACAATTAGCAACTAGATCATTACTCGAATTTATATATATATATAGCTAGTAAGGAATTGTAATAATAATGTAAAAGGAATTTAATCAAATCGATAACAATTCCCATTTCTGCTATGATGCTACTTAGCAGAAAACAGTAGGAATAAATGGAGGAAAATAAAACTTACCTGCATAAGATGTGACCAGTAGTTCATAATATTGACCAAGCTTCACATGTACAAGATCAATAGGTTCAATATTCTCATTATTGTTCTTCTTTTCTATAGGTTCATGTTGAGAAGCATAATTAAACTGAACCTCTTGGGACAATGATAGACTGTTATTGTTCACGGGAATGAATTCAAAGTAAACCGTAGTGGGAAGAAAGGTGTAAGAGACATGGGAAGGTCCACTTAGAGGTTCCAGATTGATGCCTCAAAAAGCTTCAGAACAAACATACGTGTTTGATACTAAAGGGAGCCCCCCGATATAGAATTCCAGTGTTTCAACATATTGACTCATAACTCCTGTGGTAATGGCACGAATAAACTTTCCATTAGGCCATAGCTTTTTAATGATTGTAATATCTTGATTTTGGGCTTAGTCGGAACAGTAGTTTCGGGACCACAAATCTAATGAGGAAAATTTCATTTTTATTATATTTTTATGGTTTACAATTTCACGAAATGATTTCGTGAAAATTTCGTTCGAAAAGTTCGACGTTTGGGCACTCAATTTAGTAAAAAGAACTAAATTGTAAAAAGTGCAAAAGTTGAGTTCTACATGTTAGAGGTATCAAATTGTTATGAAATTTTAAATGGGAGGTCCTTAAATGATAATTAAACCATTATATAACTTGTTGGACAAAAATGGCCTTGATTGGGTAAAATTTGAAAGAATAGTAAAAAGGGCATTTTGGTCATTTAGGGGTAAAATGAATTAAAAGATAAATTTTAAACTCCAAATGTGTCCCTTTCTTCTTGCTACAGCAGAATGTACCAAAAGCAGCCATGGTTAAGGTTTTTCCAAGCTTCCAAGCTTAATAATCAAGGAAATCGAGATTTGGGCTTAAATCGGGAAAATACAAGGTTATGGACTAGAATGGTAAATTGTCATTTCTGGATCCGAGGTAAGATTGTACGTAAATAATTTATTGATTCTTTTTATTTTATTATATTTTGTTATCATATGCAATGTGGCTGCCTATAGAATGATTATTTGTTGTAAATTGCAAATTGAAAAAGGACTATGAATAAATTGTAACATGTTGGAAAGTGAGGAATTTCCCAGTTGAGCCTTCGGAATAGAAACGATACAAATGATCTATTGTGAGGTCACGTGTGTAGTACTAAGTGCGGGCTACTACGTGTACCGGATAATTGGTCGCATGTGTAGTACTAAGTGCAGGCTACTATGCGTACCCGATAACTTAATCACGTGTGTAGTACTAAGTGCAGGCTACTACGTGTCTCAGATGGTTAGGTCACGTGTGTAGTGCAGGCTACTACGTGTATCAGATGGTTAGGTCACGTGTGTAGTACTAAGTGCAGGCTACTACGTATACTGGATAATTGGTCACATGTGTAGTACTAAGTGCAGGCTACTATGCGTACCAGATAACTTTGGCTACAAGTGTGAAAATATGTGCAGGCAACTGAATATCAGTTATTATTCCGAAGAGTTCAACAGGAAAATCGATTAAGTAAAAATACATGTGAACATGATTATATGATGAATAAGTGCAGGAATATGTTTAAGAAAATTTTGAGCAATATGCCCGATATTTGAGTGAAGCTCGATAAGACAAAATAGATTAAGTGAAATTATGTAAGAGTGAATTTTAGTAGTAAAACAGTGTTGGACAACAGCAGTTGTGTGACTTTGAAAATTCATCAAAAAATGTGTAAGTTGAATTAAATTTCAAATAAATCATGGAATTAACTCTTAATTAGTCTATTTTCATATAAAGGAAACAAGGGAAGCAAAAGAGTTGTATATTATGTGATATTCTAATTTTTTTTGAGACAGTGTCAGAATGAATTTGAGATCCCCTGTTCTGACTTGGAAAAATTGTTAAAAATTATATAAATATAATTATGGGTTATAATTTATATGCTTAGAATATTTGATGAGTCTAATTTTAATAGAAACAAATGGTAACATTATCCGAGTCTTGTACTATGAGATAAATAAATTTTAGTGAAGAAAGGTCGAAGCTGTCAAACAGCGAAATAGGGGAGACTTTGAATAATAAACTGTACTTATTGGATAGACTAAAAATTCTTAAAATTGTTTGGTGGAAATATATATGAGTCTAGTTTCTGGGAAAATTTACGTATCTTAATTTAGAGTTTCGTAACTCCAGATATAAATAATTTAGTGACTATGACTCAAGAAAGCAGCTTAACCAGAACATGTGTAAATGTACAATTGAGTTAGTTTTACTATGGAAAGCATGTTAGTAAATTGCTTATTATTATTTCATGCGAGCTTACTAAGCGTAAAGCTTACCCCATCCTTTCCATTTCTTTTAGTATTGTCAGGTTAGCTCAGAGTTGGAGATCGTCGGAGGCAGCATCACACTATCAAGCCAACACCTTGACAGTATAAACACATATGCTAGAATTATCAAGTGAGTGGCATGTATAGGGACCTAGTTTTATAACATGTGTTATTATAATTTGGCTAAATATATTGGTCTTTAGTGAGCTAATGATTCTGACTTATAAATCTAGCTATTTATGTTATGTTTGATATTGGTGATGTGCATAGACTTGTTTGTCATGCATGGTTGGTAATATGTTATGTGTTGTTGTGAATGTTTAAGTCCGTTAATGCCTCAAACCCTGTCCCGGCGTTGGATACGGGTGAGGGGTGTTACATTCCTTCCCACGATTCACAACTACATATCTTATGTATTGAATCAGCCAATTGAGGATTAGGCTTCATGATAGATGATACTGCATTTTTGCATCCGGAGTCAGTGATCCAATCACTAATTTGACCTGATCTTATGTTGGAGCATAACTCTTTCCAGTAACCTTCTAAGAACTTGATAGCTCTTAGAAGTGCAGTTGCAAACTGTAAGCCAACCATTACAACCTTATCTCGCTGTATTAAACCAGCAAGTAATTGACAATACATGCTTTGGTTGGTGTCTGAGTAAAAGATTGCTTCAATAGGGCTTGTATGATGCTTGGAGATAATGTTCCTATAGTCATTGTTCTTGTACATGCTTGTTGTGGCAGCTCTTGCTTTTGAGGCCACAAGGAGTTTCAGTCTCTTCTTTGGCAAACTGAAATTCCAGACTTTTAACTGCCTGGTCTATGTTACCGAAGTGCCTGTAAATGAATTTACATTTAGGTCAACCCAAATTTAATCAATTATCCAAGCAGGCAAAAGCAAAACTAAACAATAAATCATTGACAAAAGTACACCAACTCAATATGATTCGGCACTTAATCCTTCCCATAAGTTATGGCTGACAGGAAAAATCCATTATAAAGGAAACAAGTAATTAACATTGTTTCCTAACACACCATATATGCTTCAGTTTCAACACCAAGTGGAATTTTACACCACTGATTAATTTCAAACAATTGAAATCTTTGTAAATTCGTATGTTCAAACTTTAAAAAAATATATATATCTTTAAAAATAATAATAAAACAGAATTTTACATGGAGGTAAAAAAATTGTGAACTATCTACATTCATCATTTAAAAGTAAATATATAATTATAAACTCAGTTTCTTACTTTTTCATCACATAATTATAAACTCAGTTTTTTACTTTTTCATCACAGCAGTTAACAGAGCAGAAGAAATTGCCAATAGTTTAAGAGTTTCGGCGTTGACAGGTATCAACTTTGGCTGTCCTCCTGAGGTGCCGCTGCTGCAAATCAAAGGAGATTCTGTTAGAGTAGTCAAATAATACTAGTAAGTTGTTAATAGCGGTTCTTTGTTAAAGAATCATTAGCGATTGCGCTTTGTTAGAAGTTGTTGATACTTGCCTTTATATAATCTGCTGTACTATGTTCATAAACCAGAATAAGAAATATAGTAGAGTTGTATTCTTCAGAGTCTCTCTTGTTAGAAGTTTAACATGGTATCAGACTGCCATTGATCCTTGGTGAATTAGTCTCTGTGGCTTTCATGTCTCGGCCCTCCAGTCCATCTGCAGTTCAGTCGGGCGCATCTCCGATGGCTTCCAGCTTGTTTGACGGGTGGTTGATAGCAGGTTTCTGTCGACCAAGAAGATTAGTGTCCTTCTTGATGACACTAATTATCTGTTGTGGCGTCAACAGATTCTTTTGGTGATTAAAACTTTCCAGCTTCAGAGGTTTTTAGATACCAGAACTGTTGCCCCTCCACAGTTTCTTTCTGATAGTGGTGGAGAGCTTCAAGAAAATGCTGATTTTGTCCGATTTGAACAGCAAGATAGTGCTCTTGCATCTTGGCTCCTGTCCTCTGTAAGTTCAGGGGTTCTTCCTCACCTTATTGGCTTGGACACCAGCGCTCACATTTGGAATGCCATTGTCGAGCTCTATGGCAGCAAAACCACGTCTCGGCTAATGTTCTATAGGCGTGCCCTACACTCTCAAAAAAAAGGTGAGTTGTCTATGCGTGATTACTTAGTAAAGATCAAAGGCTACTCTGCTAATCTTGCCAGTTGCGGAGAATCTATTAGTGAACATGAGCATGTCACGGCTATTTTAAATGGGCTGCCCTTCGAATATGAGTCTGTGATCACCATTATCACAGCTAGTTCCACACCCTATACTGTTCAAGGGGTCACTACGATGCTTTTAGATGCTGAGGCGCGTCAACTCTCTGTTGAAACTCCTGCTTCTGTTAATATGGTTACTCACCAGCCCGTGAAGGCAGATGCTGAAACTGAACCAACACCTCTGTATCGCCCATTTACAAGTGCTCGCGGGCGAGGGCGTGGTCGTGCGTCTGGCTCGAGGTTTCAATGTCAGTTGTGTGGCAAACAAGGACACATTGTTGATCGTTGTTATTATAGATTTGATGCGTCATACAAGAGTGCTGGATATAGACCTCCACCGGCTTCACAGGCTAATGTTTGCATGGTTGGTGCAAGTTCACCTATGTCACCATGGATGCCCTCTATGCCTATGTCCGTACCAGCTCACAATACACAACCAAGTTGGGTTTGTCAGTCTCCAATGTCTCCTCTGCCATGGGTTAATCCGTTTGCTGCCACTACTTGCTCTCCAGTCAATCCTTCTGGTCTGGCAGCACCTCAGCCTCAACCTCAAGCGTATATTGCCACACCTGAAACTGTTGAGGACAATGCTTGGTATCCTGACTCTGGGGCAACACATCACCTTACTCATTCACCTAATTCTTTAGCAGAAAGCACTCCATACAAGGGTCCAGGTAAGGTTTATGTTGGCAATGGCGATGCTCTGTCTGTCCTATCTTCTGGTCAGTCTTCTTTACTCACTCGTTCACGTCCATTGTTCATGCGCTCTCTATTGCTTGTGCCTGGCATCACAAAGAATCTCTTATCTGTCTCAAAGTTTACCAAAGATAATCAGGTAATCTTTGAGTTTCTTCCTTCACATGTCGTTTCGGGACATGCACACGGGAGGTTCTTCTTAAGGGTCGGGCAAAGATGGGTTGTACAAGCTTCATTTGACCGATTCTGGTGCAACAACGTCTACCTCAGCTCAAGGCCTTACTGCTACATCTACTGTACCTTTTGATGTTTGGCACTATAGGCTAGGTCACCCTTGCACAAACATTCTTACAAGGGCTCTACACAAATGTAACATTCCTCTTGGTGTTAATAAAAGCTTCTTTCGTTGTATTGCTTGTCACTTAGGCAAAGAACACAAACAGCCTCTTCAGAAATCTACAACTGAGTATACTGCTCCGCTTCAACTTGTGCTTGCTGATGTTTGGGGACCAGCTCCAGTTCCCTCTAGTGCGTTTCGCTACTATGTTGCTTTTACAGATGCCTATACACGGTATACTTGGATCTACTTCTTGAAAACCAAGTCTGAAGTGCTTCACGTGTTTCCTCATTTTCAAAGGCAAGCTGAAAGAATTATTGGACACAAGCTTAAAACACTGCAAACAGATGGTGGTAGAGAGTTTCAAGCCTTGACAAGGTATCTAGCTCAACAAGGGATAGTCCATCGCCTGACATGTCCTTATACTTCAGCTCAAAATGGGTTGGTTGAACGGAAACATAGGCAAATTGTCGAAACTGGGATGTCCATGCTAGCTCATGCCTCTATGCCTCTGGTCTACTGGAGTGATGCTTTTGCTAGTGCAGTATACTTGCTCAACAGATTGCCCTCTCATCCTATAAATCATGCTTCTCCATATGAAAAGTTGTTTAACACCACACCAGACTATAACTTCATGCGTGTCTTTGGGTGCCTGTGCTTTTCCAACCTTCGACCCTACAACAAACACAAGTTGGCTTTTAGGTCTACACCATGCACCTTTTTAGGCTACTCTCCATCTCATAAAGGGTACCGCTGTTTGGATTCTTTTGGGAAGATCTATATTACCCGTCATGTCACCTTCAATGAAACCGTGTTTCCTTTTCATTTTAATAGCCTTAAGCCTGCTAGTTTTATCCCACAGTCAAAGTCCAGCTCTAAACTCCTTGTCCTATCACCGACGTCTACCCACCCTACACCTTGTGCGTCCACATCAACTCACTCACTCACTACACCTGCTCCTTCATACAACTGCAGTCCTTTATCACCTAGCTCATTTTCTCACCTCAACCGTCTTTCTTCACATTCAACCCCATTTATTTCTTCATCCTGTTCCACCCAAGCCCAACATATCCCCGATCCTCCACCTCCATTACCTGTTCCCTGTAACACACATCCCATGGTAACCCGTAGTAAAGTTGGAGTGTTTAAATCTAAAGCTTATGTCACTGTCGCACCCTCTTCACTTGGTGATGTTCCCTCCTCCATCCATGCTGCCATGTCTCATGAATCTTGGAAGGCTGCTGTGGAGAGTGAGTTACAGGCGCTCATTCACAACAACACCTGGACATTGTGCTCTCTACCAACCGATAGACGAGCTGTGGGTTGCAAGTGGCTCTTTAAGGTAAAGACAAGGGCCGATGGTACTGTTGACCGATACAAAGCTCGTCTAGTTGCAAAGGGTTTTTCGCAACATGCAGGCTTCGACTATCACGACACCTTCAGTCCAGTAGTTCGTGCTACTACGATTCGCACAGTCCTAGCTATCTCAGTCATGAAAAACTGGCCTTTAAGGCAGGTTGATGTCAACAATGCTTTTCTTAACAGGGAGCTGGCTGAAGATATCTACATGGAACAACCGCCAGGGTTTGAGGAGTCTGGTCCTCATGGAGAAAAGCTTGTCTGTAAGCTGAACAAAGCTCTCTATGGGCTGCGCCAAGCCCCTCGCGCTTGGTTCCAAACACTTAAGCAGTATCTTGTGGATCAGCTTGATTTTCGGGCTGCTAAGGCCGATTCATCATTGTTCATACGTGTTGCCTCTGACACTGTTCTGTTGCTCATAGTCTATGTTGATGATATTGTTTTAACTGGGAGCTCACCTTCTGAGATTGACAGAGTTGTTCAGCTGCTTCATACAAAGTTTGCCCTTAAAGATATGGGTTCTCTTAATTTTTTCTTGGGCATCACTGTTGAACGGTCCTCTAAGGGACTGTTTCTTAGTCAATAGAAGTACATTCGTGAGCTTTTAGCTTGCACTGATATGTCCACTTCAGCACCCACACCAACACCTATGGTCGGTTCTCCAAAATTGGTAGCAGTTGATGAAAGTCCACTCCTAGCTGATGGTTCTCTTTACAGAAGTACGATTGGCAAGCTGCAATACCTTTGCATCACTCGTCCTGATCTGGCTTATTGTGTCAACAAATTGAGCCAATACATGAATGCTCCCAGAGAGGTTCATTGGAAAGCAGTCAAGCGTGTTTTACGCTACCTAAATGGAACTATTAGTCATGGACTCTTCTACTCCACAGGTTCGTTTCAGCTGACTGGCTATGCCGATGCTGATTGGGCTTCTTCCATTGAAGACAGACGATCCACAACTGGTTATGTGGTGTATCTCGGATCCAATCCCATTGCATGGTGTTCTAAGAAACAGGCTGTTGTCTCTCGATCAACGTCTGAGGCAGAATACAGAAGCCTTGCCAATTGCGTGGCTGAACTTTTGTGGATCAAACAGCTCCTAGAAGAGGTTGGAGTAGTTACTTGTCAAACTCCTGTCATTTGGTGCGACAACACATCCACTGTGTCCATGGCTACCAACCCCACGCATCATGCTAAGGTCAAGCATGTTGAGATAGATCATCACTTTGTCCGAGAAAGAGTGCTCGCTGGCACTTTACAAGTCAACTATGTTCCGTCTGACAAACAGGTTGCTGATGCCCTCACCAAGCCAATCACACCCAAGGCTTTTGACTCTATTCGACAGGCACTTCGTGTGATATCCCTTGCTAGTACGTCAGTTCTCCAAGAACAAGAAGAAAACCAGAAGAATGTTAGAGTAGTCAAATAATACTAGTAAGTTGTTAATAGCGGTTGCTGTTAAAGAATCTGTTAAGCAGTTGCAGTTTGTTAGAAGTTGTTGATACTTGCCTTTATATAATCTGCTGTACTATGTTCATAAACCAGAATAAGAAATATAGTAGAGTTGTATTCTTCAGAGTCTCTCTTGTTAGAAGTTTAACAGATTGAGTTAGGAGAAAGCAACAGTTGAAAAAATAGATCAAAATAAACAGAGGCAAGAATTTGACACCTTCGAAAGAACTCCAACATAGATTCAGCTAAAAGGATATTTGATGGCTCCCCATTGGCAATCCTATCAATGTAAGGCTTAATATCTTCATAGGTAACAATGGGCACATTCATTTTGAAGAGTTTCTTGTCAGTTTTAACATGGAGGTATCGACTTAGATATTCAGTTGCTGCATTTCTCTTTAGTATTTGCCCTAATACCTCTTCTTGTATTTGCTCAGCATTGGTCATTTGGTTGTTAGTTCCTCTATCCTCTGCAACCCATCTTCAAACTCATTCCTAGTTGCCATTATACCTAACTTTACTTTCTTAGCTCCCAATCATATATAATTGAAATTTGAAAGCTTGCACATATGTCTTCTTTTGGTGAATATAGTCTACAACCTTTAGATTTTTAAATTATCTTTTCTACTTTTTTTAGTTGAAAATTTATGATTTATTATCCACAAATTTTTCCCAAATTGATTTCATTCATAGGTTTTCGAGGGTTGCATGTGTCTAGAGGCATTGACCAGCTTTAAAACTCATGATTAGTATCTATTCTTTAATTAGCCTACAAAATGCGGAGAATTAATTACTAGGCTCGATAAATACCTTAAGAAATAAATAATAATAATAATAATAATGATGATGTTTATAAGATGACAAAATTACAACATTTTAATATATTTAAGTTCCAAGAGCCAGATATAAAAAAGAATAATGGTGTTTATAAGATGACAAATAACATTTTAAAGAATATATTTAACAAGGTAAGTCCGAGTCAAAAAAAACAGAAGCTTATATTTAAAACTGAATATGGTGTCAATTTTATGATTTAAAAGTGAATATGTGAATCACATGATTACCAATTTTATGATTTAAAAGTAAATATAGTGGATTTTAAATTAATTGGTGTGAAATTTAATGTTTAGGTTTTCTTATGAATTGTTTTTATTTTTCTGAAAAATTAATATTTTTAGTATTTAAATGAATTTGTGTAAAATATTTTTTGTTGGTTAGTAAATTTTCTGAACATATTTTATAAAAGTGTTTTCAATAAAATGATATATATTTGAGATTTTATTATCTTTTTATTATTTAATTGAATTTATTTTATATCTATAAATTTATATTTTACATTGTTCTTAATGACATAAATATATTTGTTAATAAAATATTATAGTTTAATTTTATTTTAACAATCGAAATTTGTTCTATAATATGAAAATATTTTGTAATAATCAATGTCATATAAACTTAATAATAAATAATGCTAAATTAAAACTTAATTTAAATTACATATATTACATAAATGATAGTACATATTGACATATTAAAATTATAAGGAATAAATGAAGCAAAATATTATTTAAACAAATACTCGTATTTTTACATTATAATTTTCAATGTTTTTTCTTTTTATGAAAAACAGCACATGAAACAACTTTCTTATACAACTCTACCAAGGTAATTAACACACATATTCTTCTCTATACTAAAACAACTTGCAAATTCAAGAGAAGATTCTTCAAGCAGACAAAGCTCGAGATTATTTTTGGGTACCCATTTTGCTAAAGCATCTACCACAACATTGACATTTTCTATTATATGCTTATCTAAATTACCAAGGAACCGAATATGGTCTCACCATTTATTGCAGTCCCATAGTTGTTGATTAGATCAAAAAGCTCCTTATTATCACTTTCAATGATAATCCTTTGTTAACAACGTTTATAACCTCTCAACTTGGTCTAGACATTAAGACTGAATTTTGAAGATTAAATTGACTATCAAAATGACCTAACAAAACTAATGGAGTTTAAAAACAATTGTTTAAAACATTTTCTTTAATTTATGAAGAAAAACTTAGCTTATTTCCAAAAGGTACAATTTAATTTCAAAAACTAGTTGGTCTTAATGACTGTTTTGCAAAAGTTGAATTCCAATATTATTTTTATATTTTTCAAATCTCATTTACATAATCAAGCAATAGAAAAAAATATATATTTAACATAGTTTCATTAAAAACCAAATTTAATGCACAATTAATTCAAAATCAATTTTCCAATATCCTAATATTAAATTAAATGTCATACATGCCAAACAAACTCGAAACTTAAGTTCATGCCACAGTTCAAAGAAACCAATACAATTCCAAATAGCAAAAATTGTAATATAAAGTCTAAAATACTTTTAATAAATAAAACTATCCGAGCCAAGCCTTCCGGATGTCGTATCCTAACCTAGTGGGTTATTTATAAAGATGGAAATTTAAGAGTGAGCTTAAGAAGCTCAGCGTGAGTCCAATCACAGGAAAATCAATGTAGAACAGTATACAACGAATACGGAATAACAATTCTCATATTAATCGCAACCATTTAGCAAATCACAATATCGATTTTTCAATCAACACTTTTCTATAATATTTCAGAATCCACAGTTTTATGAATGACAATGCAATTTTAATTTATCATAAATCCTACCCAACTCCACTACACACCACACTATGAGTTCCCTAGAACTCATCCATCCGTACACACCGAGTTGTGGATAAATCACTATTAATTTGCAGTTAAACTGCCACTTTGTTGTAAAAATTGTGGGTAAACCACCAATATTTTCAGATAAAACATTTGCAGATAAACTGCCACTTGGTTTGTGGATGAGCCACTACTGGTTTGCACATTATTAAACTGCCACTCTTCGTCCATGCATATCGTCCCGCCCCATGCAATGTAATATGACATGCTTTGTAAAAGAACAATACAAAAACAATGGATATGTTTTACATATATTCAGTTCAAAACTGCCAGTAGACATGCTTAACATGTATTCAGTTCAACATTAGCAGTAAACATGCTTAACATGTACTCAATAGGGTGGTAACAATATTAACACTAACAATTTTCCAGTATCACTTTGACAATAGGCATGTAATATTCACATCTCATACCATATAACAATAGCACTTTAGTCATTAAATCATAGATTCCAAAATAATAATATCAGGGACTTAATTGAATGAATAAAACTCTAAAAATAATTCAAGGGATATACAAGGACTAAACTAAACAGATCATAAATTTCTAAGCAAAATTGTAAAGAATGAGTCACATGGCTGTATGGCCAGGCCATGTGAGGGTCTCATGGTCATATGGATAGGTTACACAACTGTGTAGCCAGGCCGTGTAATAGGTTTAAATTAATTTTACTTGCAAAATTTCTAATATTGACCTATTTGATTTCTTTTTACTTGCAATTTAAATTAATTTTTTATTTTAATTTTGTATATATTGTATATGTATTATCATTAGTTTCAAACGATACATTTTAATACTTATTATATGTATTTTAAGTGCATATATATATATATATATATATATATATATATAAATACATGATTTTCACATGCATACAAATGTAATGAAATTTCTATTACATATAGTGTGACATATTTTTTGTCATCAAATTCTCTAAAGATCAAATCTCAAACTTTGATCATATTAAAATTCTTGATACAATCCTTATTTGACTTTACTCTTGTACCATATGCCATGAGTGATGGGATGCTAAAATCATTAAAGAAACCATTAAAAGCTTCAAATAAATATTATGATAAATTATTATATAAACTCTTCCTACCATATTATTCACGGTCTCATTTCAATTATTTAATGATATTTTAATAAATTTTTTATATCATTCACACATAAATTTGTTAATTTTTTTTACATTGAATCCAAATTCGAAACACATAAATTTGTTAATTTTTTTTACATTGAATCCAAATCCGGAATTATGAATAGAACTTCAAACCTCGAACTCTAAATAAAAAACTCTCAAACCTTAAACTCAACTCCGACCTCGAATCCCAAACTCTGAATCCAAATTTAAGGTTCGAGTTTAGGATTTAAGGTTTAAATTCAAGATTCAAGTTTGAGTTTGGAGTAAAAAAATTATAAGTCAATAACATAAAAAATTACTAAAATTTCATTAAATAATTAAAAAAGAACTATAAAAACTGTGGTGAGAAATATCCTTAAAATAATTTCTGTAATATATAAGAATCAAATAAAAATAACAATGACTTTCCTTAAGTTAATATCAAAAATTTTCTTCTTTCTCAAACTTTTCATGGAAACAAAGAAGAGCGTAAAGGGAACAGAGGAAATTGAAGGGTTGAGAGAGAGAGAGAATTATCTGTTTTACCTGTTTGAAGCTCGAAAACTTTTGCAGAGGTGAAAGTATATTTCCAGGTTCTCTCCACTGATTTTCGATGAGAAACTTGAGAGGGGTGAAGAAGGAGCGCAAGTAAAATCGTCCAAATTAGGGAAGCGAATAATCTGGGAGTAGAGTGATGAGAGGATGAAAACTACCCTCAAAACTCTGCTGCCTGCAAACACCTTTCGCTTACCTGATTTGGCAAATTTTCCAAATGTTCCATTTCTGTTACCATTAACCTCCTCGGCCTCTGCAACTTTAAAGAACCAAATGAAACAAACACTACCAACTCCAAGGGTTAGCTCAGCTTTGTGTGTGTGTGTGTGTATGCATTAATATATACTCGAAATTTCGTCCCGGGGTGAACATCAGTAGTACTTTTATATTAATTTTTAAATAAAGAAAACTTAAAAAAAGTGCGTGGTAAGAATTATTATGCAAATTGAATATCTGAAAAAGGTATCCTTGTTTTCAAAAGTTAGGTAGCTGTCACATCACACTTTATCTTACATATTTAACTAAATCAACAGTCGACAAAAGCCTATATACGGAACTGCATGGATGGGTCCAATGGGTTTTATTGCCCTAAATAAAAATAAAAATGGCCTAAAGGCCTAATTAAAAAAAAATTAGTCCATTCAGCTATTTTAGCCCAAGAAATGTTTATGTTACTTTAAAAAGAAAAAATTCATTTACGAAGGGTGTGTGCTAAGAATTATTATG
Organism: Gossypium arboreum; assembly: GCF_025698485.1. Taxonomy (NCBI): domain Eukaryota; kingdom Viridiplantae; phylum Streptophyta; class Magnoliopsida; order Malvales; family Malvaceae; genus Gossypium; species Gossypium arboreum. The sequence goes on along the minus strand of NC_069070.1, from coordinate 105,073,593 downwards.
CAATTTCAATGTTTCAAAAAGTTATTAGTACATTACAAAACATTCACTTTGGTTTCAAATTTTGTTTAATATTAAATATCTCCCATTCTTGATTTAAAAAAAAAGTAATTTGGAAGTAATTTAATTATAGTCCCAAAAAAATTAATTAATATCAAATTTATTTAAAGCAAGGGTGTAGTTGGGGCTTGTAGGGCCCCAACCCCCTCTAAAATGTAAAATTATCCATTTAGACTTTTTAAAATTTTTAAAATTTTAAATTAGTAAAAATAAAAATACACTTTGACCCCTAAAAATGATAAAAGTTTTGATTTAATTCTTTAAAAATTATAAATATATAGGCTATTAAAAATTACAATTTAATTTTAGTCCCCTTAAAAAATTTTCTTGTTTCGCCCTGATTTGAAGTTCATAAAGTGTAAAAAAAAAAAGAGTGTAAGTTTTAATATATAAATGAAATAAAGGAACTTAATTTAATGTAATATTTCTTAAGATGGTCCTTACATGAAAGGTTAAAAACTAGTGAATCACCATCCAAAAGATAAATGTAAAGTTAGGTGGGAGCATTGTTGAGTGTTGTTAGACGACCAGCTTCCTTAGTTTCTTAATTAATTAACTTGCCTCGTCCGTGCTGCCTCTGCTTCTATCATTTTCACTCATTTGCTTTTAGTTAGTACAGTGTTGGGTAAATTTGAAATTGTAACACATTTATAATGTGATAAAAAATTATATATGTTGATACACGATATTAACGAAGATAAAGAAGGAAAAGAGGGGGATGTGTTGAGGAATGCCAATTCACCCATTCTAGGGTTGAGGCTCGAAAAAGGAGAGGGACTCAAGTAGAAAAAGGGTGAGATCTTAGTGTATTAGGGTTTTGAGTGGATAAAAGTCCTTTACTAAGGGGTATCCTGGGGTATTTGTAGAAAAGGTGAAGCTTCTTATCTACTTATGTCATGATCAATATACCTTAGTTCGCCTAATGTAAAGTCTAACTGGGTCTAAATTTAGGTAGGGATATAGCAATAACAATTGTTGATACAAAGTACAACAAAAGAGGAAAGTAAGGAGGAAAGTAAGGAGGAGATAATGGTGGTTCTGTGGAGGCTAATTCACCTAAAGAGGCGTAAAGTCAAAAATGAACAATAGGACAAGTTTAGAGAGAGAAAGAGAGAGACAGGATTTCCTCAAAGTAACTTTAAGGTTTCAAAAGCAAAAATGGTAAGGGGTTTGCTCAAAGTAATTTTAAGGTTTCTCAAGCAAAAATGGTCGAAACAAAGAAGAACAGAAAAATAGCAAAATAAAAGTATTCAAAGGAAAAGGAAAGGTTTTATAGGAAAAACCTCGATTACATGAAATGTTTCAAGCAATCAGTCTTCCCAACTATTAACCAGTGATAGAAAGCTTCCCCGTAAACAACTTTCAGATTGCGTATTTAATGCTCGTACATCCCCTTTTCCCCTTCTAGAAGCTTCTCCAGCATGCCTTAATCAAAACATTGTTTCAACTGCCTACTGAAACCATTCAATGAGAAACAAGTAATGTTTGACTGATGAAAACAAAAAATCACAAAATTATAACGCGTAAGAGAAAATGGTAAAGAAAATATCTTTGCTTATACTATTAGTATAAGGTATAAGCATCACATGTAGTGTAGAACAAACTTGTAGCAAGCAAAGAAATGGTGCATCATCTATGATAAATAGATGTGCGTTTAGTGATGGAAGATATTCACCCATAAGCAAAGATATAACATACCACCCATAAATATTTGCAAAGAATACATGAACTATATCCTCAGGATGAAAGAAAAGAATACGCAATATGAAATAAAAGTATGACATAGAAGCAAAGCAATAGTTACAAAATTGAAATTTTATTAATATTTTCAAAAATTATAGATTATAAAAGCATTTACAAACAGGCATTGTCTTTATCCTCGGATAGTGAATGAACCGGCTAGGAAGCTTAAAGACTTGACTCCTCACCTACAAGCCTATTTTCCTCCCCTTCTTCCAACCCATCCAGAGTAGAAGCATGCCTTCAAGTTTCACTTCAAAAGGGTCCCTCCAGAAGGACTTCTTAATGAAAACAAAATGCCTCATTTCCTGGATAAAATAATGACAATTGTCTTCGAATGGGCAGTTGATGTAAAAATCAAGCTGATGGCCACTCCTAATCAGATCGAAAATGGTCTAAAATTCATTCCATGGGTGTAAATGGGACCAAATGCCACTTGCATTGCTAGCATGACCCAATCTATGATAATAGTTGGAATAGTTGCTTGAGCATCCACTAATCTTTTTCGGTCTTTCTCTTAGGCCGCACATATATGTTTTAACTAAAGGTTTAGGTTTTTCACTTCAATGTCTCGATCCACCAAAGCACCTCGTAGCCTTTTCTTATCTTCTAGCAACTAAGCTTGTCATTTTTAGCTAGTTCAGCATATAACCGAAGTTGGGCATTCTTCTCTTTCAAACATGCATTTTCACTCTGAACCCCCGTAAGGTCCCCATTTATTCTTGGTATTGTTGCCTCATACCAACCAAGCCCTACTAGACCAAATGATTACCTTATTGAAAGCTATCCAAAGGTGTGTAAGAAGTCCCAGTGGCTTGATTAGCACCAGGGTAAGGCACGATTGCTAGGCTAAATTCTATCTCAAACTAGTTGATCATCTCATCAAAACAACTTGAGAATCAAACACACAAAAGTTAGGAGAACTTACCAGCAACTTAAGAAGAGTTGCGCCTTGCTTCCTTCTGGATGGGAGCCTCCAAAAAAACATAAACAAATTTGTGCATACCATTCTGATGCTCACTCTCATTAGCACCTTTAGTAATGTTGGAGGTAAATTGTACAGTGGGAAGAAGGGTGATGGGATGAGCCTTTTTGAAAGGAATATTCTAATTTGAGGTGTCAAAAAGAGTGCTTCCAAAATGAGGATGCCTCTGAGGAAAAGTAACAAATGGATTACCCCTCGGAGTAGCAGGTGGAGTATCCCTAAAGATCCTTTCAGGTGAGGGACTCCTATAAGCAAAACAAGAACTAGGTTCTCAAATGGTAATTCCCCCATACCTCTGAAATGCATGCTTGCCTTTCGATACAACCATCATTTGCCTTTTGTCAGGGATAAAAGCCTCTTCTATTGACCTCTTTGGCTCGAACCAAGACACTTCCACCTGTCTCTCCCTCTCACTAGATACACCCGGTTCGAAATATTAAAATTATAAAGTTGAGATAATAAAATTTTTGATGTCTTGGGTTCAACTCTTATTGTTTATATGTATCTTTTATATTTTATATAATAATATTAAAAAGATAAGAATACCCTCCTCGAATTAATATTTGTTACTTTGTAAAATCATGATTTTTTGTAGTTTCAATTGACACTTGATTGATAGTAATACCAATGTATTCAAATTCTTAAATAATAAGGTAAATTACACTACATATAACTTAACTATGCTTAAGTTTCTTTTTTAGTCACCTAACTTTTAAAACTTTCCAAATAGTCACCCAACTAATCGGGCTTTTTAGTTAATTTTCGTTAAGTGTTGTTAAATGTTTGACGGAAGAGTGAGGTGACAATTCAAAATTTGGTATGATAACAAATTTTACCCTCAAATTTCACATATTGTATCAATTTAGTCATAATTTTAAAAAATTAACTCTCAACATTTACATATTGTCTTAATTTGATCATAATACTAAAAAAATCCAAAATTTATATAAAATTCATAAATATTTAAAAAAAAAAATTGTATAAAATCTAGAAATACTCATAAAAATCTAAAAAAATAAAATATTATAGAATATATTTCTAAAAAAAAGCCTTCTCTCAAGTCCCCCGCCCCTGTTGCTTGAACCACCATGTTGACATTGACTCTGACAGAAAATGACTTGTGGAGCCCCCCTCTTCCTTTTCTCAAATCCCCTATTATATTTTGTAGAAGAGGAAATTTTGAGTTTTTATGTATAATTCGATTTTGTTGCTGGTGTTTTAGTTTTTTTTTTTTGTTAGAATTAGATTTGGATGTAATTACTTGTAATTTACGTATTTGTGTCATGTTCCAACAACTACTATAATTAGTAAGTTCTATTTAATTAAGTGTAATTAGAGCACTCAAATTAGACTCTAATTCTTAGGGAACAATGAAAATTGGAGCACTCGCATGAGTACTGATAAGCTATAAAAGTAACATATTTTAATCTCATTATTAATGCGTTTTTGGATGATTATTATGTAAATTAGTAAATTTGATGCTCCTAATCCTTTAAATTTATGTTTCTATACTCAGGAGAGCATTTATGAGCGAAAAATGAGCCAAGATCAGACAAATAAAGTTGTTTTTAGGAGCCACACGACCTGGGCATTTCCACACGGGCTAAACACATGCCCTTGTGCCAACCTGCGTCGATTTCGCACCCTACTTCCCAAATACGCAGAAAAAGATAATTTTTAGGCTTTCTGAGCATTTTAAAGTCTATAAATACCAATTAGAAGAAGACATGGCAGAGCAACCAGAGAAAATCGAAGAAAACAATCGAAGAACACAATCGGAGCCAACTCGGAAGCGGATCTCCATCAAGATTGAAGATCTCCTTTTAATTTCTGTCGAAGTTTTATTAAGTTTCTTTATGTCTTGTTTTTTTTTTTTCTGACTTTGAGATGTTTTCATTTAGGATTATCAACTAATTCTCTAGATACTTAGGGAAAGTGAAACCTATGATGAATTCTTTTATTTAATTTCTGTTTTACACAATAAATACTTGATTCTTTTTCTCAATTATGTGTGTTTATTTCTTGTTTTAATATTTCTAGGATATTAATTCATGTTTAATGTGCTTAATTTAGTGGAGGAAAAGTCCATGTTTAAGAGTAGATCTAGCATAATTGAGTGGAGTTGCGTGCAATCCTAGAAATTGGATGACATAAATCTACCGGATTAGAGTTGAATCTAATAGGGGAATCCATAGATCAAGTTAATGTGACGATAGGGGTTCTAATTAGAAAGAGATTTCAATTAATTAACCTATAGTCAGTTGCTCTTACTCTCGAAAGAGATATTAACATAATTTCGGGATTTCTACGGATCAAGACACAAGTGAATAAATTGTTTAATTCAAATTTATAATAATAGGTGAAGTCTAGGTGGATTTTTTCCTAAGTATTGTCTCTCTCATTGGTTAATATTCGATTATTTCCTTGATTCATTCTCTGTTGCGATATTAGTAAATTAGTTTAGTAAATTTAGATAGATTAAAACACATCACTCCAAATTGCCTGCTAAATAATAGGAAAACAGTAATTACTAATACTTTTAGTCCTCGTGGATAAGATATCTTTACTCATGTAGCTATACTATTGTTTGATAGGTGAGTTTGCCTTTGTCGTATTTATAGTTAGTTTAGTGACTATCAAGTACTTACGAACAATTACACTCTAACTAATTAACCATGGTTTTCAAGTTTGTACATGGTTTAAGTTTTAAAAGTTATTTTTATACAATGATAATTGTATTTTAATTTTAAAATATAATTATATGTTATTTTATTGATCTCATTTAAATAATATGAAAATTTTGTTGATGAGATATGCTCCTATACATTTGACCTATTAAATAATTAACTAAGTGATATAGTATTTATTATTAATTATTTATACTTGATCAAATACCAATCGATGATAACAAAAAGTATATGCTTAATGTTAGAAAGAATAATATAACGGTAATTAGATAAAATTGCATAAGAGGTCTATTTTTCTTGTTAATTTTATTACCAATTGTATTGTTGAATACTTTCATAGACTAATGTATTATATAAGATGATTTGATTTTAAGTTTTGTTACTTGTTAAAATTTTTTCTCAAGTATTATTGATAATTTTGTATAATTAATTATTTTTAAAATTTAAAATTATATAATTATAATTTATACTACTGAACATGACATAAGAAATTACAGGAAAATTATATTCTATCAGTCAAACACTATAGAATTAAAAATCTTTATAATTACAATAATATAATAATTATTTTTCATGCAATCACTCCGTGCTATCCAACATTATTAAAATTAAACCCACATTTCTTTTTTTGGGGTAATGATTTCATCTATTCTAAACATTCTTAGCAAAATTTCATTTTCAATTTCAAACCTCCATTTCATTTTCACTTTTAATTTTCTCTAGATGAAGATGGAATCTAATTCACTAAAATCACCTCTCAACATTATAAAACCCACAATTATTTCTTTTAATGAGGATAATGTTAAAAATGAGAAATAAGGTAGTGTTAAAATTTGAATTTGAGAAATGGGTTGTTGATTTTGCAAATGGTGTTGAAATTGGAGAAGAAAACGGTGGTGGTTTCGATTGAGGTTGAAGAGATGACGAAGGGTGGTGATGATGATAAAAATAACAAAATTATTTATTTTTATAATGATTAATATTTGGCAAGTTGGGAATGTAATTTTTTTATAATTATAAAAGTTTGAATATTTAGAATAATGATGGAGTTAATACTGTGTAAATCATGAGGACGAAATGTATTGAATTTTTAGAAATAGAATCAACTTGATAGAATGTGTATAATATTAGGAGTTAAATGGATTATTATACCAATTAAAAAGTGTTTGGTGATCAAATACATTTTAATAGTGGAATGAATAGAATTAAAATTTATTTAATGAAAGTGACGGAATTAATAAAAAGATTTTAATGACCAAAACAAGAAGTCATTAAAAATTTAAGTGACTATTTAAATAATTTACTTTAATATTTTTATGTAAATTTTGCCAAAATCTTATCAAAATATTCAAAATTTGTAATTATAAAATATTGCATCCCTAAATAACAATATCTCAAGTCGATCCTTTCCCCATTTTCAACATACATCTCTTTCGTAACTTTGGATATCAAAAAGGCCTCATTTATTGACTAATACGTTTTAGAATTTGCCTCTTCAAAAAGTAAAGCATTTAAAAATATGCTGCTTTAAAATTTACTTGGCTATTATTTTTCATGAAATAAGAAGATTATTTATTTAGCAAAATAGATGTGAGGGGAGTAATTCAACTTTAATTTTTTATTTAAATGAAAATAATAAAATATTATGAATAATTTCTCATTTTTATCAAATTTTCATGGTAACCAATTTTAGTTACTTTCAATTATTTTTTCAATTTCAATACGATATTAATAGGTTTTAAGCTAAGATTTTGGTGGAAACTACAGGTAAATATGGTATTGATTTTATTAATTTTTTCTTTTCAAGAATTTATCTTAAAATTTTAATAAATTATAAGGACTATTTGTGATATATTTCATTTTAATGCCCAAAGCATAGAAACAAGCGGTTCCTTCTATGCTTAGGATTTAAAATGGCATATACCACACATGGTCCCTCATAATTTACCAAAACAGTCATGAGAGTCGAAATAAAATTAAAGTATTTTTAAGAGTTAAAAGTACAATTTTTCGTTAATATAACGTACAGTAAATTATTAATTTTGAAAGGATAAAATATATTTTATTTAATTAAAAGGCTAAAAGTATTAAATTAATAAAAATTAAGAAGATTAGTAATAAGACTTATTATTCTTTACATCACCTTGTTTTCCTTTTTCATATTCTAAAAAATACAATTTATAGCGAACTGGAAGAGATAAAAAAAGAAAAAAGTATCAATAATTTGTATTTTCTACAATGATTGATTGGCTTAAAATTAAACTCTTGCACTTAATATTAAAAAAATTACTCCCACAAAACACGTGTTCGCTTACTAGAAACAATACACCTAAGATCTAATCACAGTTTTAGTCCTTTAAAAATATTGAAATATGAGATTTAATTCAGACATAATTTAGTTTAATTATTTTAATATTATTAATATGTCCAAATTAATAATACTGTTAATTGCTATCAATAAAGTGATGACATGAATTTATAACAAATTTTTTTGCATAAATTGTTAGAACTATATAGAAATCTAATCAACCACGTATAATAAATAATAAATTTACATGTCAATTGAATGTTTAAAATTACTATTTTTCTTTTAGAAAAATCACATCATCATTCTAATCCGCAGTAGCCAATAATGTTATGAATTTGGACCTCTAAATAATGTTATAATAATATAAGAATTGAGTTTCAAGTAAAGAATTATATCCTTCAAAATAAGTATTGGGTGGAATTGTAAAACACATTACATTTTAAGTAAAAAATACAAGTTTGAATTAGTGTTTATATTCATATGAATTTGGACAATTTAAAAATAATTTGAATTTTTTGAAATATTTTATTTTAATTGATGTGGTAGTGACACGTCAACAATCAATACTGACATGACACTTATTAATAATCATGTCAGCATTGTCATAAATATTAACAATCAACATGAGTCAAAAGGCATAATTGGTTAACTTTGTTACTTCAGTGGCTCAATTAGGTGCAATGAGTTTTGATGGATCTAATTTATTTTTTTAATAGTTCGAGGGCTTATAATTAGGGATGGCAAAACTTGAATCGCTCTATGGATTTTGAACCACTCTACTTCGAATGAAGTAGATTCTTTTTTTTTTTGAAAAGTGGATGTGGGCAGGGTTGGGTGGCTATCTTCTTTTGGATAGTGAGTATGGAACGGTTATGCTAATTGCTTGCCCCACTCCGACCCACTCCATTATATGAAGTTACCATATTATGCTTTGTATATATAAATTATTAAAAATGGTTAAAATGTAATAATGTAATATAGCAAAAAAATCCATATATTTATATGATTAAATATATATTTTAAAGAATTATGTTTAAAATTTACTTTGCTTTAAAAATATTGAAGACAAATAGCAAAATATAAATTGAAATAGAGTGAGATGGGGGCGGGGATGGATTTATTTAACATCCATGGATGTGGTAATGATTTTTAAGATTATACATACATAATAAAGTGGAGCGAGTGGTGGAGTAGCGATGAATTTAGCAAAGTTCACCTCCATTGCACTCCATTGCCATCCTTATATATAATACCATTAAGCCTATTTTGAATTATTTTTATGTTCTTTTTAATTTTTATACGTTTAATATTATTTTGTAATTTTCTCTACTTTGTTTACATTTTTTTTATAGTTATTTAGAGAATACAAATTTTTTGAACAATCTCATTATATGTTTTGATCATATCTGCTATTTTTGACACAATGCTAAGAACTACTCATAACCTCTCCCCAACCCATAAATAGGAGGACAATGCGCTTTTGCGCACTCGAACTCATGTCCTCCTGTATAGGCAATAATACTCATGCCAATGAGCTAAGACTCAATTTTAAGGAATACAAATTTTCCAAGTGGCACAACTGTAGTGTAACATGAGATGAAAATAATTAAAAATAAATAATTATTATGACTTACACTTTAACAATCAACGATTAAAATTAACAGTTAAAAAAATAAGAATTTAATTGATTTTTTTAAAAAATAATTGAGGGTTTTTTTTTTTAAAGTGTGAAACATACTCTTTAACGGGAATAAATAACTATAATACATACACTACAATTTAAACTTATGACATAAACTATGAGGTAAACATCCCTGTCCAAAAGAAGTTTTTAAACCATTCAAGCTTCAGCCTGATTATTATTATTATATGGATGGGACAGAGGTTCCTTTATTTTCACTCTATTTCGTTGTAATAAGGTGTTCTTGACCTAACATCAACCAATGAAAATGTTTTGATTCACTTAAAAAATTTAATTCGAGACTGACCCAATTTATTTTTAATTTAAAGTAAATATCGAATTACCCTAAACAACTTAGCTTAAATTTAAATAATATCAAATAAATATATTAAAAATAAAAAGGATCATATTATCCAACTATTTGAATCAAATATTAAAATTCAAATTCAAATTCAAATTCAGTTCACTTTAAACATAGTTTAACAATAACACTAGCTATGCATGTGGATAATCATAAATGTTTTTATCTGTTTTATATTCTAAGTCTAATTTTATTTGGAAAAAAATTATATTCAATTAAAATTTTATAATAATGATTTCAACTCAATTTAAATACCTATTCAATAAATTCAAAATCACTATTTTCAAACATTTGTAGGTACAGTTCTCTCCTTCAATAGAATCAAAAGTTAAACCAAATCAGCAAAGGAGAGAAAACAGAGTTTGATTACAAATTAAAAAAAAGAAGAAAAAGAAAGCCCCCTCCTCACAAAACCAAACTATATCATAAACCACCAAAAATTGGAAACGAAGATGCATGATGAAAAGAAAGGCACTATAGGGATGTATCTTATTCTATAGGTGACAAAAATTCAATTAGACTCAAAAAAAAATTAAACTATAGGGATGTATCTTATTCTATAGGTGACAAAAATTCAATTAGACTCAAAAAAAAATTAACTTTTTTTTTTTTATTTTGAGTTAATTGATCATGTTATTTGATTTTTTCAAGTCATCTCAAATAAATAATTCAATTTTTGAGTTCGAGTCGGGTTGAACTTTTTAATTTGAATAATTCAAATAACAAATTACTGTAAATACTTTTTGGTCCCTATTCAATTTTGAAAATGAACAAATTAGTTTCTCTTAACAAAAATTTAAAAATTTCTAAAAAATTCAAAATAATTTTAAAAATTCAAATATTTATAAAATTCCAAATTTTATATATTTTTAAAATATTATAAAAATAAAAATTTAAAAATAAATAAAAATTTAAAAACTCAAAATGATAATTTCTTCAATCTAAATAAATAATTTAACTATTTAAATTTATTATACTAAAGTATTTTTTTAAATTTCGAATACATATTTTATATACTCTAAAAAAATTTAATATTACGATTTTAAATTGAGTTAAGATAATAAAATAAATTTTTTTTAACTACTCGAGATTTTTTTTGCTAGATTCAATTCTGCAGTCGAAGAAGTGACCTATGTGGCACCGATTGACAGTAGTGTTGTAAGACCCAATTCTTAGTAGTTCTAGAATAAAAGCGTGCTTTCTTTGTCTCTATATAGACAGCAATTATATGATCCTTCCTACAAGGACGATCTTTCCACAAAACTACGCGGAAGTTAAAGTAGGGCTGGGGGTGCTTAGACGAAAACAAAGAAGCTTAGGTGGGGACAGTGCTTTCTCGCAAGAGTTGCGCGATTGTCGTCCGATTTCCGATAGCTAATCTATAGAGTCGAGCGTCTGCCAGTGTTGGTGGTTGTTTGATTTTTCTTTTCCTGTCCAAAATAAACGACAATTCTTAAAAGCCAAGTTTCAACCTTATGGTAGCATGTACCAAAGGGATGTTGAATCAGAAAATCGACTCGGGTTCGAGTCTTGAAAGAATAATTGAAAATTTTTTATTTAAGTAAGATTTGTTTAAAATATAATATGTGGTGTGGATATATTTTTACTTTATACGTATGTACTAATCCTCTAATTGTCTAATAAAAAAAAAAGAAAAAAAACAAAGCTAGATCATTTAAGGTTAAAATTGATGTATTAAAAGTATCCCATAGGGGGTTTAGGTCTTGACTCTAGTCCATCTTTTTTTGGGCTGCAACTTGTTGGAGGGGTAGGTTTTATACAAACTAGTTTTCCTACCCCACTAATTCAATTATATTAAAATTTTAATACGCAATTCCATTCCACGTGCCTCTAGTTTCTTTCATTTTGTTTTATTTATTTCTCAAGCATTTTCTACTATTTATTTTTGCTTTCAAGGGTAATTTAATGAAAATATCATAATGAATAGTTTTAATTATTTGAAAACAAAGTTGAAAATTATTTTAAAATTTGAAACTTAATTATTTAAATATTAGATAACAAAATATCTTTAGTAAAATTTTAATTTTAATGACTAATAATTTTATTTACTTAAATAAAATTCTTTAGCATATGTTGGCTTAAATTTCAATATATATTTGCTTTTCAAAAAGATATCTCTTAGATATGCTCTGTAATTTCATGCATTTCTCTTAATTTAATTTAAGATGATTTTTAAAATTTAAGATTTCTTGGATTTTTTATTTTAAAATTTTATATTATTATCATTTAGACGAAATAGGCATATAATTATTTTATATTGTACCTATTTCCTTGTAGTATAATATCATATTTATTTGTCAATTATATAAGATATCCACGTCAATGTTTACATCAGCAATTCTTGCTATGCAAGTATGTACTTGTTTCATAATATATCATATTATGATTTTAATAGATAATTATGATAAAAAATATTTTATATTATTTGAGATTTTGAGTTTTAAACGTAAAAGAAGTTAGAAATTTTAAAATATTATATTATAATTTTAACAAATAATTATGAATTTTAAACCTAAAATTACTCGGAATTTTGAACGTAAATCTAATTTGTTTCGTAATATTGTTAAAAAATAAATGTATGCATTGATTAAAAAATTAAACAATATGAGTTAAAATTTGAACGTAAACTAAAGTATATAAGATTTACAATGTTAAGATAATTAGGGATGATATAAAAATAAAATTAATCTATTTCAATTAATCTGTCTATTTCAAACTAAAACTTATTTTCTTGACTTTCTTAAAGTCAAGATTTAAAATCTTGATAATCTTTCTCAATTTTAAAGATGTCCAGATCCCATTCGAAATTGGGTCTCAAATGATGAAATCTTTTGAGTTTGTCAAATGAGATTTATAAAAAGTTAAAGCCAAACTCAAAATTGAGCCCGTACTCGTATTAAGTTTGAGTTGAAATAGATTAAGGCTTTAAAAAGGAGACTGATGAGGAAGTGAGCAATAGCGTGAAAGGCAAAATTAAATAAAAAAGATGAAAGAATGATGTAAAATGGGAACTTACAGAACAAAACCCACGACTTGAGAAAGAGAATTCGATGAGTGAAAAAAATAGACATCAAAAGAAATTAGGAAAAATACGTGAAAACAGAAAATATGAGTGAAAAAAGACATGAATAAAATGGGGGAAAATCTACATGATAAATTAATTTTTTCAAAAAACTTATATAAAAAAACTACAATTACTAAGGAGAAGAAAAGGTAAGGGTCTGTTTGTTTGCCAGTAAAATGTTTTCCGGAAAATGATTTCTGGAAAATAATTTACTGAAAATATTTTCTGGTATTTGGATGAAGCTGTGTAAAATATTTTCTGTTGTTTGGCAGATTTCCTGAAAATATTTTCCGTAAAAGTTGCTTTTACATATATTAATAAATTTATATACATATTAATAAATTTTTATATTTTAAATTGTTTTTACATATATTGCAATGATTTATTTATAAATAAATAAATTAAATTAAATATATAATAATACTCAATTATTAAGCTACAATATTAACCTTCATAAATTGAAAACAACCAAAGTCAAATAAATTATTTGTAATTGTGTTAAAAATAAAAACAAGGATTGAATAATTATAAATTAGCTTCCAAACCACAATTAATACTAGAAATTAATAATATTATCCAAATGCATAATTAGTAGTACACCACATAATAACAACATTGTCCAAGTGCATTACACCACATAAAAGTAACAATATCTTCAACCTTGAGAAAATTTTTGTGCTTTTTTGGTTAGATGATAGAACAGATGATTTCCACTCTTCATAACCAGCTTTCTCCATTTTCTTTGCTCGCTTGTAACTCGAAAGCTGCAAGAGGTTCAGGTTAGCCCTACAATATTTTGATGCACAAGAAAATAAACAAATGTTGTTTTCAAGAACAATATCACAAACTTCTGGTAGCTTTTAGTGCTGAGATTAAATCTCAAATGGTTCAAATTCTCTTAGAAATTATAATTACCTGCCTTACTAAGCATCAAAGACTTAGAATCACCAAGAAAGGCTATTGCAAGACCAATGAAAAACCCATGCAGAGCTTAGACATTAAAGATTTTAATCTCTTGAATGATATAATAGAAGCCTCATCATTGATTCAGATCATAAAACAATAATTTCATACAATTATTCCAAGCACTTATTCAGTACAACCAATTAAATAGACAGATTATGTTGCAGAAATTGTTACAAAAGCCAAAACACAAGGATTCATATATAGAAAACAATGAATCCTACTTCATCCGACAATTACTAAACTAATATTACAGATGATGCAGTGTTACCTCTGGTCCTTCATCAGATAAATAACCACCATCATCAAATTTTCTTTTTTCAGGTAACACGTCTAGCAGTTCTGCAGACACATCAAAACAAAGTTTAGAGAAAATAAATTCCCTAGTATTGAAAGCCAATATATGGTACTAAAATTATACTGCAAATGATACCATCAAATGCTTACATACACATGGTTATATACAGCCAATTTTAGGGTAAGTCCAAATGAACACCTACCTAGGTTTCCTTTCACTTCATTGGGATCTTTTTTCTCACTTGAGATCCCAAAAACATCATGACACAGATCTTTCATGGAGGTGGAGACCTGCATTGAAAGTTCCAAGCAAATGTTCAGTGCATTAAACATTTATAAGTTAACATTAAAAGGATTACATTTAGTGTAATGCCCCCTTACCCGAGACCGTCGCCGGAGTCGAGCACGAGGCATTACTAAACTTATTTGAGCACTTAAACAAATTCGGACAAGCTGTCCAACTGCGTCATAGTTGCTTAAAAATTCATATCTCGAGTTCCGAAACTCGAAATCAAATTCTGTAAATTTTTCCTTAAACTAGACTCATATATATATCTACTAATTTTTTTCTAGAATTTTTTGGTCAGGCCAATTAGTACAATTTATTAGTTAAAGTCTCCCCTATTTTAGGGTTCGACTGCTCTGACCTCTGTGTATTTCAAATCAGATATCTCCCTGTACAGAGTTTAAATGACTATGTCGTTTGTTTCTAATAAAACTAGACTCAATAAGGAATCTGTACATATAAACCATGACTTCTAATTATCTTTTTACAATTTATGGTGAATTTCCAAAGTCAGAACAGGGGATCCAGAAATCGCTCTGTCCCTGTTTCACAAAAATTTAAACTTCTCATAAAATATAACTCATATACCTGTTTTGTTCCATCCATATGAAAATAGACTCATAACTATTCAATTCCATATTTTATTCATCATCTAATTGTATCTCTACTATTTTTAATGATTTTTCAAACTCACGTCACTGCTGCTGTCTGAATCTATTTTATGGTAAATTTTGCTTATTTCATGGTTTCCATGGATTAGCTAGCAATTTAGCATACATAACACCAAATATGATCATGATTAGCATTCCAATGGCTAATCATTACCAAGTATTTCCATACCACTCATTATCCATATCATAAGACCATAAATACAAAATGATTATAATGCTATACATGCCATACTCAAAATATACAAGCCATTACGCCAATATGGTATACGGATAGTGTGAGTGGGCCTCCGACCGTTCTTGATTTCCGAGCTGGCTTGTTAAAACTACAAGGAATGAAAAGGAGGGAGTAAGCATAAATGCTTAGTAAGTCCATATGAAATTAATAAGCAATTACAAACATGCTTTTAAGATAAAACACCACAATTGTACAATTATACATACTCAGCTTAAACTATTTTATCGAGATACATTTACTAAATAATTTATTTCTGGAGCTACGAAACTCCAAATTAAGTTCCGTTAATTTTAATTGAAACTAGATTCATATACCTTTCTCCCATAAAATTTTTAGAATTTTTAGTTTAGCCATTTAGTACAGTTTATTCATTAAAGTTTCCCCTATTTCGCTATCCAACAGTTCTGATCTCTCTTTACTAAAAATTATTTATCTCATAATTCGAGACTTGGATGATGTTCCTGTCTATCCCTCTTGAAAATAGACTCGATAAGGATTTTAAATATATAAATTAAAACTCATAATTATTTTTTTACAATTTCTAATGATTTTATAAAATCAAAACAGGGGATCTCGAAATCATTCAAACTCTGTCTCACAACAATTTAAATATCTTATAACATAAAATCCAATTGCATGCACCGTTTCCTCTATATAAAACTAGACTCATCAGGATTTAATCTCATATTTTATTCAGCCCTTAACTCAATTTCCACAATTTATGGTGAATTTCAAAAGTTACACTACTGTAGTAACCCAAAACTGCCAAGGCTATATTTATTCATTCACCACTATTATTCACTAAATCCATACAATATCATTTCATCCTTCATGGTAAGAATACATAATTATGCTTCATAAGCATAGATCCATAATCTCAATGTCATCAAGTATCAAGAACTTATTCCAAATCGTGTCATTTTCATAGTATTCACCAATTCTTAATCTTTTCGGGCCATTTTACATTTTCGTTCATAATAAAATTAGGGAACGATTACGGAATTGAGTACCTCATTATCACAATGCCATAGTAAAACTATGGTCTTGCACATAGTCACATATCACATACCGAGGTCATAACCCAGCCATGGTCTTACACGGATCACATATCACACTGATGTCATATCCCAAATATGGTCTTATACAGTAGCACATATCACACCGATGCCATATCCCGGATATGGTCTTATACGGAAGCACATATCACATTTGTCCGAAGCCATAACCCATCTATGGTCTTATAC
Organism: Gossypium arboreum; assembly: GCF_025698485.1. NCBI lineage: Eukaryota > Viridiplantae > Streptophyta > Magnoliopsida > Malvales > Malvaceae > Gossypium > Gossypium arboreum. The sequence goes on along the minus strand of NC_069070.1, from coordinate 105,056,993 downwards.
AGAAATCACATTTCACATGCTGTCATGGTCCAACCATGGTCTTTTCCGTCAATTCGTCTTAGCCACTGAATGAAAGTACTCAAGTCTGTTGTTCCATTTAATTTGTACTTTTATTCAAATATCATTTTACAATTATCACAGTTTAATGACATTTTATATGCAATAATATACTATATCATTCATGAAATTTTCATTTCAAAACATTAAATTACACATTGCATTATTAAAAATCATATGAACTTACCTCGATATAAAATATTAGCAATCGAGCCTATTCCTCGTAAACTTTATTTTTCCCTCGATCACGACTTGAATCTCGTTTCTCTTGCTCTATAATATAAATTATTTCTACTCATTAGCATTTATTTGATTTCTATTTCACTTCACAATTTATGCTGTTCAAATTTCAAAATTGCACTTTTACCCCAAAATTTACAATTTTTACAATTTAGTCCCTACTCAATTCACCCATCAATTGAACTAATTTTTTTCTCAATTAACACTTTTATTTTATCATTATAAACTAATTCACAACCTTTGATATTCTGAATTTCAACACCAACATCTAATTCACAACTTTTTCACAATTAGGTCCTAAATACCATTTTCTATCAAAATGACTTAATAAAACAACCTTAATATGAAATTTACTCTCCCCCTCTTTAGGGATTTTCGTCCCCGAAAATCTTACCGGAAAAGTGGTCTTCACTTAGATTCCTCAATTTCATATTCGGTGCTAAAGAACTTTCACTCAGGCGGTGCCTCCAATATATCTTTTTAATTTCTCATATATTCTGAAAGCTTACGGACTCATCTCTTAATTGTTCTTAAATTTTCAACCTTTCGCAGTTTCCCATGATATCATGACATAAAACCCGTATCTCAACTTGATTTAATGGAGACTGGAATTCCAAGAAATCCAACAATCAAAGAGACCTAAAATTCCATGAATCTGATGAGTAGGAATTCATTCACTACTGATATGATTTATAGATCTCGCCAAACATTTAAGAATAGGATACATCACATTTTCCACTTTCCGCCATAGAAATAATTCTGATATGGCCTCAAGAATAATCCTTTTCATTTCCATCCCAATATCAACACTGGCAAGGATAATTTTGATAGATCCCAATGCTCGGCTTTAACCTCTTTAATAACTCAGATTTTATGTAACATCGAATGCTCTAAACTATCACATTACCTCACTGTCTTGAAACATATCACAATTCATACAACAATACATTACTGAAAGTTAAGAAGTCTTTGCTCAATGTAGACTAGTCTAGTTCAGACGCTTCGGTTACCAATATTCTCATCTATCCGAACTCTGTCAACATGTAATAAACTTTTTAGCTTTCACAATATGAAAACCTTATCATTCGTAGTGACTTTAACTAATATCCAACTCTTTCTAATAAATATACACTTCTCGTTCAGACTATTTACTCTTTTATCAGCACAAAAATGAAATTCTATTATCAAACTTGAGAAAAATAATCCTGACATAATTGTCACATGAAATCTTTCAAATAAATAATTCACCATACCAACTGAAACTCGCGCTTTTATCACCTATGCCTTTACTGATGTCAAATCCTTACACAGAAATTAGAAAAAAAAATCCCAAGACTAAAATCACCACATTACCAAGATCAAATTAGAAGTATAGTCATATTTGACATGATTATCACGAGCTGAAGAACGTACTTCGAACATGAGTCGTAATTGACAAATTATGGATCAAAGATAAGAAGAAAACCGAATAAAGAAATCCAAGATAGAAAAACCCAAAATAAAGAAATCGAAATCCAGAATAAAGAGATCCAGGATAAAGAAACCCAAGATACGATACTATGCCGAAGAATCGAAAACAATACTCATAGAGAAAATACAGAATACCCCGATAATTCTTCAAAGAAAGAAAGTCCAAAAGAAAACATCATTTAATCCCACTAGAATCAAATATAACAAGAACAATATATCTTCCCATACATATATATATCAGACGAAGCATCAAGTAGAAGAAACAGAATCATAATATCATACGTATTCTCTCATCAATTCTTATCAGACAAAATGAAATAGAATACCTGATGAAATAGAGCAATATAAATTATAAACCAGTCAGACTACCAATGCTTTCATCCAACACCAGGATTAAAAGACATTCCCATATAACAAAAATTTCTTCAGAAAATCAATAGCCATAGAAATATTTCTGAGAACGGGTAAACACATAGAACATCTCAAAAGAGACTGCTAAATCTGTCCAGTCATAACTATCACACTCAGATAGTTCACATTTCAAATATCATTTCCCTAACTAGTTCTGCCGTCACAAATTTCATATTAAACCATTCACTAAAGAAGGCCAGTTCTGAATAAATTTCGATTTACTCTTTTCTCGACCTTGCACTTGAATAATTCGATTTACCAAAGAGAATTCCTTCTCTAATTGGGACAGTGCATAACTCCAATAATCTTTACATCAATCCTATACTTTACTGTCTCGGACTTTACTTATCAGCTCATTTTCAATCTCTGATCATACTTATAATTATTCTATCACTGAACTCTTTGGGTTCTCAATTGGAAACTTATTCAATACAAATCTCATGAAATTCCATTATAAGTACCACTTCGGTAAGGGGGAGGGGTTGTAGGACCTCTGGCTCGACTTTCTTATACATACACATATGACACAACTTCTATCATCATAGCAACATCATCAAAATCATATCATTTATTCAGGCAATGCAATATTCATGTTGGCTTACTCAAATTTTCCTATTGTCCCATTTAGACAATATACTTATGCATACATTCTATGTTTTCTAGATAGCTTTACTTATCCATTCATTTATTTAAATTAATTCATGTTCATGACATCATATAAGGCCAAACAAACATAGATATTTGCATCACAATCACAACTTTCATTTCGTGCATCATCATGTACATATCATTACAATCATATAATTCAGTCCAACAATTTAACATAGATAAGTTCATTTCATTATAATCCTTTATCTCATAAAAATTATATATTATTAACATTCATCAACATTCAACGTCTAATCAAGACCAGGACATTTTCATTCGTATCATGATATTATGACCTTTATTCATACCTCTACTACTTTCTATTTTTTTTTTCCGTTCATCTTATCAAGTAAGCCACATACACTACATCATATGAGCATTAAGCAAATATGGATATTTATCATAACATGAACTTTCATCTCACATATTATCACATATGTATCATAAACTTTTATTCATACTTTTCTGAACCGAGACTTATCATAATCATAACTTTACTCAAATACCTTCACATAATATTGAACATGGTCAGCGCAGCTCGGTTGGAGAGTACCCTGTCTAAATAAGACGGTACTTATACACGTCGGAAGACATCGCACTATCACAGATCAGTGGCATGGCATGTATAGCTGAACTTTTACACATACTAAGTTAGTCTGAGAACCAACTAAACCTGCTCTGATACAAATAAATGTAACGCCCCCTTACCCGAGACCGTCGCCGGAGTCGAGCACGAGGCATTACTAAACTTATTTGAGCACTTAAACAAATTCGGACAAGCTGTCCAACTGCATCATAGTTGCTTAAAAATTCATATCTCGAGTTTCGAAACTCGAAATCAAATTCTGTAAATTTTTCCTTAAACTAGACTCATATATATATCTACTAATTTTTTTCTAGAATTTTTTGGTCAGGTCAATTATTACAGTTTATTAGTTAAAATCTCCCCTATTTTAGGGTTTGACTACTCTGACCTCTGTGTATTACGAATCAGATATCTCCCTGTACAGAGTTTAAATGACTATGTAGTTTGTTTCTAATAAAACTAGACTCAATAAGGAATCTGTACATATAAAGAATGACTTCTAATTATCTTTTTACAATTTATGGTGAATTTCCAAAGTCAGAACAGGGGATCCAGAAATCGCTCTGTCCCTGTTTCACAAAAATTTAAACTTCTCATAAAATATAACTCATATACCTGTTTTGTTCCATCCATATGAAAATAGACTCATAATTATTCAATTCCATATTTTAATCATCATCTAATTGTATCTCTACTATTTTTAATGATTTTTCAAACTCACGTCACTGCTGCTGTCTGAATTTATTTTATGGTAAATTTTGCTTATTTCATGGTTTCCATGGATTAGCTAGCAATTTAGCATACATAACACCAAATATGATCATGATTAGCCATTCCAATGGCTAATCATTACCAAGTATTTCCATACCACTCATTATCCATATCATAAGACTATAAATACAAAATGATTATAATGCTATACATGCCATACTCAAAATATACAAGCCATTATGCCAATATGGTATACGGATAGTGTGAGTGGGCCTCCGACCGTTCCCGATTTCCGAGCTGGCTTGTTAAAACTACAAGGAATGAAAAGGAGGGAGTAAGCATAAATGCTTAGTAAGTCCATATGAAATTAATAAGCAATTACCAACATGCTTTTAAGATAAAACACCACAATTGTACAATTATACATACTCAGCTTAAACTGTTTTATCGAGATACATTTACTAAATAATTTATTTCTGGAGCTACGAAACTCCAAATTAAGTTCCATTAATTTTAATTGAAACTAGATTCATATACCTTTCTCCCATAAAATTTTTAGAATTTTTGGTTTAGCCATTTAGTACAGTTTATTCATTAAAGTTTCCCCTGTTTCGCTATCCAATAGTTCTGATCTCTCTTCACTAAAAATTATTTATCTCATAATTCGAGACTTGGATGATGTTCCCGTCTATCCCTATTGAAAATAGACTCGATAAGGATTTTAAATATATAAATTAAAACTCATAATTATTTTACTACAATTTCTAATGATTTTATAAAATCAGAACAGGGGATCTCAAAGTCATTCAAACTCTGTCTCACAACAATTTAAATATCTTATAACATAAAATTCAATTGCATGCACTGTTTCCTCTATATGAAACTAGACTCATCAGGCTTTAATCTCATATTTTATTCAGCCCTTAACTCAATTTCCACAATTTATGGTGAATTTCAAAAGTTACACTACTGCAGTAACCCAAAACTGCCAAGGCTATATTTATTCATTCACCACTATTATTCACTAAATCCATACAATATCATTTCATCCATCATGGTAAGAACACATAATTATGCTTCATAAGCATAGATCCATAATCTCAATGTCATCAAGTATCAAGAACTTATTCCAAATCGTGTCATTTTCATAGTATTCACCAATTCTTAATCTTTTCGGGCCATTTTACATTTTCGTTCATAATAAAATTAGGGAACGATTACGGAATTGAGTACCTCATTATCACAATGCCATAATAAAACTATGGTCTTGCACATAGTCACATATCACATACTGAGGCCATAACCCAGCCATGGTCTTACACGGATCACATATCACACTGATGTCATATCCTAAATATGGTCTTATACAGTAGCACATATCACACCGATGCCATATCCCGGATATGGTCTTATACGGAAGCACATATCACATTTGTCCGAAGCCATAGCCCAGCTATGGTCTTATACGGAAATCACATTTCACATGCTGTCATGGTCCAACCATGGTCTTTTCCATCAATTCGTCTTAGCCACTGAATGAAAGTACTCAAGTCCGTTGTTCCATTTAATTTGTACTTTTATTCAAATATCATTTTACAATTATCACAGTTTAATGACATTTTATATGCAATAATATACTATATCATTCATGAAATTTCATTTCAAAACATTAAATTACACATTTCATTATTAAAAATCATATGAACTTACCTCGATATAAAATATTAGCAATCGAGCCTATTCCTCGTAAACTTTATTTTTCCCTCGATCACGACTTGAATCTCGTTTCTCTTGCTCTATAATATAAATTATTTCTACTCATTAGCATTTATTTGATTTCTATTTCACTTCACAATTTATGCTTTTCAAATTTCAAAATTGCACTTTTACCCCAAAATTTACAATTTTACAATTTAGTCCTGCTCAATTCACCCATCAATTGAACTAATTTTTTTCTCAATTAACACTTTTATTTTATCATTATAAACTAATTCACAACCTTTGATATTCTGAATTTCAACACCAACATCTAATTCACAACTTTTTCACAATTAGGTCCTAAATACCATTTTCTATCAAAATGACTTAATAAAACAACCTTAATATGAAATTAGAACTTAAATTTAATAATAATTCATCATATACTACCCTTACTCGTCCAGGGTAACTTCCAATTTCACCCACTAATTCAAAAACTAATGAATTAGATGATTGGACCTAATTGCAAAAGTCCTAAAAATACAAAAAAAATATAAGAAAAGGGCAAGAAATAGACTCACATGCAGTGAAATTGTGCAAAACCAGCTTAAAAGCTCTCTCCCATGGCTGTCTGGCCGAAATTATGAGAAGAATAGCCTAGAAATCTCTTTCAATTTCAATTTATTTGTTTAATTTTGTAAAATTTACCATTTTACCCTTAGCTCACCTGATTCCAGATTTTTTTTTCTTGCTTATGCCGCCTCATCCATTCCCTTTTGGCTAATTTTCCTTTTAAGTCCTCCCTCATTTAACACTTGAGCTATTTAATCATTTTATCATGTTTTGTACCTTTTTCAATTTAGTCATTTTTAATTAATTGACTATCCAAACGTTAAAATTTTCTAACGAAACTTTAATACTAACTTATTTACACTCCATAAATATTTTTAAAAATATTTATGGCTCTAATTATGCATTCGAGGTCATGATACCTCGTTTTAGACCCAATTTACTTATTAAATTCTTTTCTCTCTCTCTCTTTTTTTTAACACAAAATTCACTAATTCAAAATTCTTCTAAATTCACACTTGACTCATAATTATTAATTTATTAAATTTTCAAACATACTTGTCGAATTTAGTGATCTCAAATCACTGTTCCGATATCACTGAAATTTGGGTCGTTACATTTAGGGAAGTAAAATAAAACAACATGTTACTTACACAAGAAAACTCAGATTTAGAGGTGCTACAAACTTCAATCAACCTAACCTTGTCAATCTTAAGCTGTGAAGTAGATAATTTATGTCAAAAACAGGCAAATAGAGGAATAAAAACATTTAATAGGATGAATTAAGTGCACATTACCTTGTGTTTTTAGCGATAAGTAAATGCCACAAAGAAGAACACCGACACAGTGATATCTGCACTAGCTTTGCTGGAAGAAGGCGGTGATGCCAAAAATCGATCCTTGTAGCTGACATAAACATAAATTAAGTCACTCAAACAATTCAAAGGATGGTAAAGGAAAAGCATAAGATAACATAACATCTAAATATCAAATGAAGAGTCATCGATTGTAACAATCCTAGCAATTAAAGATCATCTATTGGGACTTACCCATTCAGGCATTTTCCAAACACATAAATGATATGGAAACGTAATCAGATAAACAAAAATAATATATGAAATGCAAAAGGATCTTACAGAGATAAGCCCTTCTTCACAAAAGGTATGAGCCTAACACATCCAAATTGAATCCCCAATTCCCTAATATCCACTTTGTTCAAGCACCATTTTTCCCAAGTTAGTGAAAATCGAGTATAAAATAATAGCGGAAGAGGAAAATGCTGCGAAAGAGAGAGAGATTGCATGAGAAAGAGAAAAGAGAGGGAAAAGGAAATGAAATACTAGCAAGAAGAGAACGGAAATTGAACAATGAAGAAGAGAAGGGCCTTACGGATGAAGGAGAAGCACGGAAAATGTCTTACAGAAATTGAAACGGTAAGACATTTTCCCAAAATGTAAGGGATTTTACGCGTGATTTGCAAATGTTTTCCAAATAGAAAAGGTTTTCAGGCTACCAAACACTGGAAAATAAGGAAAATATTTTCCGAAAAATAAAATACGACCAAACAAACACACCCTAAGTTTCTTTCTAGTTGATTTATATCGAATCTATACCGACAGACACCTATAATCCGCCAGTAAAAAGATAATTTTTACACAAAGATTTTAAAAAATCGTCAATATATCTCATTCTACTGTGACTGACTACATGTCCATCAATATAGTTTAGCCTAATACTGACGATTTATTTATTCCATCAGTAAAACAAGCCTACATTGATGGATTTTGTCGATCAATATAGGCTTTTATTAGTATATGGATTTTTTTTTTGTAATAGGTGATGCATTCTCTTAGGGGAGGTGTTCTTTTTTTTTTTTGTAATAGGATGAACCTCTTTGGCATTTTTTTCCCAAAATAGGGAAGAAGTTTTGACTGTGATGAGTTGTTGATGATGATTGATGATGTTGCTTATTCGATCATGATGTTGATCTTTTTCGGAAGATATTTTCTTATGTTATATTTGAACTCCCTAATTGATAATTTGATTTGATGCATGTTGGAAGGGGAAGTTTTAGAACGATGCTATGAGTTAAAGAGTTGGTCATTTTTTGGTTGATAGTTGCTTTCTAATAATTTACTGAAATGTTTAGCCAAAATGTCAAATTGGAAGATTGCTAGTACTTTAACTGTCTATGTTTTGGGTGTTACATGCCATATTCAAACACCACTTGGGACATCAAATTGGGATAGTTAAAATGCAACGAGTTTCAATTGGCATTTGTGACTTGTATGTGTTTGTTACGGTTCGAATCAACAAATGATTATTGATTCATTCTACATATGAATTTATTTATGTTGGGAGTGTTATTTTTATCCCCTGGTTAAATTTGAAGCGAGATGGAATATTTTTAAATGGGTTGCAACCTTACTCTTATCCATTAAGGTTGAAAGATCCATACTCGATGGTTTAGAATATTTGTCTTATAATTAAAATTATTAAATATGTAATTGTTTAATTATATTATAATGCTTATGATGAATAGTATGGTTGTGTATGTCAAAGTATGCAATTCATTTTTATGTGGGTATGTACTCTAGTCTAGATAAACTCCGTTTATGTGTATTTGTTGGTTAGAATTAAGCCTCTCTAATTTGTAATGCTATTAATAAATTAAATAATAGGAACTTCATTATAGGATTGTTTGTTAATAAGAGAAATAAATTTAACAAGCTTCCTCTTAGTTATCGAAAATGTAATGAGAGATGAATTGCTAGGAGTGATGGCGGTAATTATGAATTTTTTTAAAGAATATTGAAGTAGCTATGAGTGATGGCGGTAATTATGAAGTTTTTTAAAGAATATTGAAGTAATCTTTGCATCAATCATTGAACACATGAATCAAACTTGAGAATTTGCTTTTCTACTAGATTTTCATTATATTGGTTTCTTAAATTTTATTTTTAATACTTCTTTTGGTTTTAATTTCAAAACCACTTTTTTTTATTTCATTTTATTTTGTTTCAACGAAGAATAAATTTTTATCCATCCCTATAGATACAACTCTACTCACTACTATTAGTAAGTTTATTTTTAAATTAGTCATATTAAAACTAATACGCTCATTTATTTATGGGTTATCTCTATGGGCTTTTTAACATCAATAATACAAAAAAAAAAAATGAAATGCGGTGGAAAACAAATTATTTATAAGAATAGAATGTTTTGAATAGTAAAATACGGTGTTGTCATGTTGTCAGGCAATACCACCCCAAAAAGTACACCTATCATTACTAAATGATTTTAGCTAAAAAAATATTTTTTTTAATTTGGCGTCTCCACCCTAATTGGCGACATTGAAAATTTTAATTTCCCCTTATATTTTCTTTCTTGACTGTATAATATGATATAAAAATGTCGATGTCACTGTATAGGGTGATGACACCACTTTCTAACCCTCTTCCCTATACGCTTATATAGGAAACAAACAAATAAAATTTGAATGGTGTCACCTTGTCGGCGACACTGAATTAGCATTTAATGCTTGCTTCCCATCCAAAAAAAAGACAAAACTTTAGTTGTTTGGGATTGCTAGAATTGAGTGACCCGAATCTTTATTTAAATAAAATATAGAGGTAAAATAAAACAAAAGTAAAATCCATATAGAACAACACTTCTTTTATTTTATTTTAGAATAAGATTTTTTAAACCTTATTAAACTCCATCTATTTGATATTTGATTAGAATAAGGTGTTTCAATCTTACTACACTCCTATTAGAATATGATTTTACAAGCCTATAAATAGACATAGTCTATTCCTCTTGTAATCATTTGAATTCGACATAGTGAATTTTCTTCTCCTCTGACCGTGATCTTTTCCTAAAAGGATTTCTTCCTAAAAATCAGTATGTTCTTTATTTTTATTTCTCTTTTATTTGTGATATATTGTTATTACCAATGTTCTATTTTTACAAATTGGTATCAGAGCTTCCGGGTTGTTCATCTCAATCACTGCAATGGCATCTTTGAAGTTTGAAATTTTATTGCTGGATCGTAACACCAGATTCGCGTTGTGGCAGATAAAGATGCAGGCAGTTCTTACACAAATAGACTTAGAGGAAGCCCTACTAGGGGTAGATAAGATGCCTTCGACATTGACGGAGGAAGAGAAGAAGATCAATTATCGAAATGCATTAACACAGTTACATCTTCATTTGTCTAACGAAAATTTATAGGACTTGATGAAGGAGAAGACCACCGATGGATTATGGAAGAGGTTGGAATAAATATTTATGTCAAAAACTCTAACCAGCAAGTTGCATATGAAGCAACATCTTTATGCTCATCGTTTGGAAGAAGGTGCATCTGTGTATGAACACTTAACAGTTTTTAAAGAAATTCTCTCAAATTTGGAGGCCATAGAGGTTCAATATGATAAGGAAGATCTAGGGTTGATTATATTTTGTTTGTTGCCCTCGTCTTGTTCAATCTTTAGAGACACGATTCTATATAGCTGCCAGTCTCTCACAGTTGATGAGGTTTATGATTCTTTGACCTCGTATGATAATATGAAACATCTTGTGGTTAAAACCGACTCTTAGAGAGAGGGTCTCATTGTTCGTGAGAGACAAGATCGATCAGAATGGTGATGATGATCATGGAAGGACACAGGAACGGAATCCTCACGATAAATCTAATGGTAGATCAAAGTCTTCAAACAACGGTAAAACTTATAACTTCTGCAAGAAGAAAGGGCATATTAAATCTGAGTGCTATAAGTTACAGAACAAGATCAAAAGGGAGGTTGTGAATAAAAAAAGAAAACAACTAGAAAATTCTGATTAAGCTGATGTTGTAGAAGACTACATCGATGGTGAATTTCTAGTCGTTTCTATTAACAATTCTAAAGTGAGTAATGAGTGGATCCTTGATTGGGTTGCACCTTCCACATGAGTCCCAATCTGGATTGGTTTACAACTTACGAAACAGTTTCTGAAGGTGTTATTTTGATGGGAAATAATGCTTCGCGTAAAATTACAGGTGTTGGAATAATTAAAGTTAAGATGTTTGATGGAGCTGTCAGAGCATTTAGTAACATATGACATGTTTCAGGATTGAAGAGAAATTTAATTTCTTTGAGTACTTTTGATTCAAAAGGGTACAAATACACAACTGAAAGTAGGGTTTTGAAGATTTCCAAATGTTCCCTCGTTGTGATAAAAGGACAGAGAAATACTACCAAGTTATATGTTCTGTAGGGTTCTACTGTTACTGGTGATGCAACTGTCGCTTCCTCTTCCTTATCAGATGATGGTATTACTAAACTTTGGCATATGCGCCTAGGGTGTATGAGTGAGAATGGCATGACAGATTTGAGCAAAAGAGGACTTTTTAATGGGTAAGGAATTTGCAAACTGAAGTTCTGTAAGCACTGCATTTTTGGGAAGCAAAAGAGAGTTCGATTCATCAGAGGAATCCATAACATAAAGGGAACATTAGAGTATATTCATTTTGATCTATGGAGGCCATCCAAAGTGCCTTCGAGAGGTGGAGCTAATTATATGCTAACTTTTATTGATAATTTTTCCAGAGAAGTTTAGGCGTTCTTCCTGAAGCAGAAAAGCGATGTGTTTTCCACATTTAAGTCTTGGAAAACTATAATTGAAAAATAGAAGGGAAAACAAATAAAATACCTTAGCACAGACAATGACTTAGGGTTCTGTTTTGATGAGTTTAATAATTATGCAAGTCAGAAGGGATCGTGAGACACTTGACAGTTCGTTATACTCTACAGCAAAACGATGTTACAGAACGAATAAACAGAATGATCATGGAGAAGGTTTAACGTGTGTTGTCAAATGCCAACTTACAAAAGTAATTTTGGGCTGAAGCAGCATCTACTGCATATTTTTTGATTAACAGATCTCCATCTATTGCCATTGAGAAAAAGACTCCACAAGAGGTATGGTCTGAAAATCTTGTTGACTATTCTGATTTAAAGATCTTTGGGTGTCTTGCGTATGCACATGTTGATAATGGAAAATTGGAACCGAGATCCATTAAATGTATTTTTCTTGGTTATAAAACTGGTGTAAAAGGGTATAAGTTATGGTGTCTTGAAAATAGAAAAGTTATGATTAGTAAAGATGTTATTTTTTATGAAACTGTTATGCTACCTAACTTATCTCTTAAAGATTCTTCTAATAAAGAAAATCAAAAGCATGTGGAGCATCAGATTAATCCAAAATCTACAACAGAGTTGACTGCTCAAGCTAGTACAAAAATTCAAAATAGAGTTGCTTCTTTACCACAATACTCTATCGCCCCAAAAAAAATTAGAAGAGAAATTAAACCTCCAAAGAAGTATGTTGAGGCTAATATAGTTGCTTATGCTTTAAATTGGCTGAAGATATAGATGCAAACCAAGAGCCATCTAATTATTCTGAGGCGATTAGCTGTGAAGACTCAGAAAAGTGGATGTTTGCTATGCAAGAGGAGATGGAATCACTCCACAAAAATAGAACATGGGATCTTGTGAAACTTCCTAAAGATAAAATGGCTATTCATTGTAAATGAGTGTTTAAAAAGAAAAGAGGAACTCCAAGAGTTGAAGAACCTAGATATAAAGTAAGGCAAAGGGTTACAGTCAAATTCCAGGAGTGGACTTCACAGATGTGTTCTCTCCAATTGTAAAGCATAGTTTGATTCGAGTTTTGCTTGGTATTGCGGCCATGCATGATTTGAAGCTTGAGCAGTTAGATGTAAAAACTGCATTTTTGCATGGAGAACTTGAGGAGGATATTTATATGCAACAACCAGAGGGTTAGAATATGAGGGCTATGTTTGCTTGCTGAAAAAGTCCCTTTACGGTTTGAAACAGTCTCCAAGGCAGTGATACAAAAAGGTTTGATTCCTTTATGACTTCTCATGATTTCAAAAGAAGTAGATTTGACAGTTGTGTTTACTTTAAGAAAAATAGTGATGGTTCTTTTTTGTATCTATTCCTTTATATTGATGACATGTTGATAACAACGAAAGATAAAGGAGAAATAAGAAAGGTTAAAGCCCAACTAAGTGAAGAATTTGAGATGAAAGATTTGAGACCAGTAAAGAAGATACTTGGTATGGATATTCTCAGAGATAGAAAAGCAAGTAAATTGTACTTAAGTCAGTACATTGAGAAAGTTCTTTGTAGGTTCAATATGCAGAGTGCTAAGCCTATTAGTACTCCTTTAACAACCCATTTTAGAATTTCGTCGGCTTTGTCTCCACAATTAGATGATGAGATTGAGTACATGTCACATGTTCCATACTCTAGTGCAGTGGGATCTCTCATGTATGCTATGGTTTTTTCACGTCCAAATTTATCATATGCAGTCAGTGGAGTTAGCAGATACATGGTGAATCTCGGTAAAGAACATTGGGAAGCAGTTCAGTGGATTTTAAGATACTTACGAGATACTACTAATGTTTGTTTATAGTTTGGAAGAATTAGAGATGAAGTCATTGGGTATGTTGATGCTGATTTTGCTAGAGATCTTGAAAGAAGAAGATCTCTCATAGGTTATGTCTTTACAATCGGAGGTTGTACAATCAGTTGGAAAGCCACTTTGTAAACTACAGTCACTTTGTCTATTATTGAAGCTGAGTACATGGCGATTATTGAGGCTTGTAAAGAAGCCATTTGGTTGAAGGGACTCTTTAGTGAACTCAATGAAGACCTTTAAATCTGTACAGTATTTTGTGACAGTCAAAGTGCCATCTTCCTTACAAAAGATCAAATGTTTCATGAGAGAACAAAATATATTGATGTTCGATATTATTTTGTTCATAATATTATTGCTAGTGGTGATATTGTTGTGAGTAAAATTAGTACTCATGAAAATTCTGCAGATATGATAACTAAGTCACTTCCTATAACTAAGTTTGAGCATTGTTTAGACTTGGTTGGTATTCATTATTGAAGTTAAACCCTTAAGGTGTTTTATGGAAGAGGTGGTGAACTTATTCGTTAAGAGTTCGCGATGAAGAATTTGTTCATTGAGAATTCGTGTCAAGGTGGAGATTGTTAGAATTGAGTGACCCGAATCCTTATTTTAAAAAAATATAGTGGTAAAATAAAATAAAGGTAAAATCCATATAGAACTACACTTCTTTTATTTTATTTTAGAATAATTTTTTTTAACCTAAACTCCATCTATTTGATATTGATTAGAATAAGGTGTTTCAATCTTACTACACTCCTATTAGAATATGATTTTACAAGCCTATAAATAGACATAGGCTACTCCTCTTGTAATCATTCGAATTCGACATAGTGAATTTTCTTTTCCTCTGCCCGTGGTTTTTTCCTAAAAGGGTTTCTACGTAAAAATCTGTATGTTCTTTATTTTTATTTCTCTTTTCTTTGCAATATATTTTCATTACCGACATTTTATTTTTACAGGGATTTTTGAAACAGGCCAAGAGTGAAAAAAAATTAAGTTGTTAAAACTAACCTGGGAAAATCTTAGGTTCTAAACAATTGCAAAAGTATTAAATTTGGGTCCCTACAGGTATTAGTTATCAAGATTGAATATCAAGAATAATTTTTTTCATCTTAGAAATCAAGTTTGAGTTGAAAAGATTATTGTTTCATTTTATTTTACTATTATGTATAGTTATGTTACTATATGGTGATAATAATTTCTAATATGACATGCAATTTATATTAGTTGATATACAATTTTTTATTACTTTAATTGTAATATCTCGATTTTGGGCCTAGTCGGAACAGTGGTTTCGGGGCTACAAATCCGATGAAGAAAATTTTTATTTTATTATATTTTTATGGTTTACGATTTTACGGAATAATTTTGTGAAAATATCGTTCAAAAATTTTAACGCTCGGGCACTCAATTTAGTCAAAAGGACTAAATTGTAAAAGTTGCAAAATGTGTATTCTAGTTTACAAAAGTACTAAGTACATGTTAGAGTGAGAATTTGATATTGCTATAGAAGGGAAAAATGATCAACATATCATAAAACATAAGAAAATAGGATGAAGTTTAATTTTCGAGATTTGAGGCAAAAGTGTAAATATATAAAAGTTTAGGGGCAAAATTGTAATTTTTTAAAAATATGATTTTGGGTTGATTTGAATAATATGAGTCTTAATTAGGCTATATTTGAAATGATAGGGCAAGGGAAATCGAAATTCGGGCTAAAATCGGCAAAAGACCAAGTTGTGGACAAAATGGTAAAAATGACCATTTTCGCATACGAGGTAAGTTCATGAGTAAATGAGGTAACATAATTGTTGTTTTAAGCAATTTAATGTTGTTTATATGATATGATGCTTATTATCATGAAATGTTATGTTTTGTGGTTACTGTTGAATAATATGTAATTATGTGAATTACTTGATGAGTATGAACTATCACCGAAGTATCGATTTCGACATTTCGTGGAAGATGGCAAAGGAGTATGATCGAGGAAAATACCGTTGAGATCCGAACTCGTTGAGTTGCGTTTCGAGTTCATGAGAATTATGAGGCATCCGAACTCGTTGAGTTGCGTTTAGAGTTCATTTATGGATGCAAGCATCCGAACTCGTTGAGCTGTGTTCTGAGTTTATTATGGATGCAAGCACCCGAGCTCGTTGAGTTGCGTTTCGAGTTCATTATGGGTGAGATTATGGTAGCTTGATTTCGTGTATCCGAATTATATTCTGATGTGTTCAACGGGTAAAGTTCTAGTGAAATGAAAGAGTTCTCGAGATGAAAGTGACTAGTTGGTAAGTGTTGTTGAATGGATACTTTGTACAAGTATGTACTTAACCCTCAGGTTGAGACTTCAATATAACAATAATATGGTAAGATCATGAATGAGAAATATGATATGAATGCTTTGGTGATATTATGCAAATGTCGACTTCGTATTATTGCATGGTAATGTTACTTGCTATTTACATGTGAACTTACTAAGCATTTATGCTTACTCCCTCCCTTCCATTCCTTGTAGTTTTGACAAGCCGGCTTGGAGATCAGGACAGTCGGAGGCACGCTCACACTATCAACAGACCATCTCGGTATAGTGGCTTGCATATTTTGGGAATATGGCATGTATAGCATTATAATCCTTTTGTGTATATAATCTTATGATATGG